>NC_053022.1:20629607-20744806 GCF_003073215.2 Triticum urartu
ATTGTCGGAGAGGTATCTCTGCTCCCTCTCGGTAATGCACATCACATAAGCCTTGCAAGCATTACAACTAATGAGTTAGTTGCAAGATGATGTATTACGAAACGAGTAAAGAGACTTGCCGGTAACGAGATTGAACTAGGTATTGAGATACCGACGATCGAATCTCGGGCAAGTAACATACCGATGACAAAGGGAACAACGTATGTTGTTATGCGGTCTGACCGATAAAGATCTTCGTAGAATATGTAGGAGCCAATATGAGCATCCAGGTTCCGCTATTGGTTATTGACCGGAGACGTGTCTCGGTCATGTCTACATTGTTCTCGAACCCGTAGGGTCCGCACGCTTAAGGTTTCGATGACAGTTATATTATGAGTTTATGAGTTTTGATGTACCGAAGTTAGTTCGGAGTCCCGGATGTGATCACGGACATGACGAGGAGTCTCGAAATGGTCGAGACATAAAGATTCATATATTGGACGGCTATATTCGGACACCGGAAGTGTTCCGGGTGATTTCGGAGAAAACCGGAGAGCCGGAGGGTTACCGGAACCCCCGCGGGAGATGTAATGGGCCATATGGGCCTTGGTGGAGAGAGAGAGGGGCGGCCAAAGGTGGGCCGCGCGCCTCCTCCCCCCTGGTCCGAATTGGACTAGGAGAGGGGGGGCGGCGCCCCCTTTCCTTCTCCCTCCCCACTTCTTTCCCCCTCCTAGTAGGAGTCCTACTCCTACTAGGAGGAGGACTCCTCCTTGGCGCGCCATAGGGGCCGGCCGGCTTCCTCCCCTTGATCCTTTATATACGGGGGCAGGGGGCACCCCTAGACACACAAGTTGATCCGCGTGATCATATTCTTAGCCATGTGCGGTGCCTCCTTCCACCATAATCCTCGATAATATTGTAGCGGTGCTTAGGCGAAGCCCTGCGACGGTAGTACATCAAGATCGTCACGACGCCGTCGTGCTGACGGAACTCTTCCCTGACACTTTGCTGGATCGGAGTCCGGGGATCGTCATCGAGCTGAACGTGTGCTAGAACTCGGAGGTGCCGTAGTTTCGGTGCTTGATCGGCCGGGCCGTGAAGACGTACGACTACATCAACCGCGTTGTCATAACGCTTCCGCTGTCGGTCTACAAGGGTACGTAGATCACACTCGTCCCTCGTTGCTTTGCATCACCATGATCTTGCGTGTGCGTAGGAAATTTTTTGAAATTACTATGTTCCCCAACAGTGGTATCAGAGCCAGGTTTTATGTGTTGATGTTATATGCACGAGTAGAACACAAGTGAGTTTTGGGCAATATAAGTCATACTGCTTACCAGCATGTCATACTTTGGTTCGGCGGTATTGTTGGACGAAGCGGCCCGGACCGACATTACGCGTACGCTTACGCGAGACCGGTTCTCCCGACGTGCTTTGCTCAAAGGTGGCTAGCGGGTGACAGTTTCTCCAACTTTAGTTGAACCGAGTGTGGCTACGCCCGGTCCTTGTGAAGGTTAAAACAGCACCAACTTGACAAACTATCGTTGTGGTTTTGATGCGTAGGTAAGATTGGTTCTTGCTTAAGCCCGTAGCAGCCACGTAAAACTTGCAACAACAAAGTAGAGGACGTCTAACTTGTTTTTGCAGGGCATGGTCAAGACATGATGCTAAATTTTATTGTATGAGATGATCATGTTTTGTAACCAAGTTATCGGCAACTGGCAGGAGCCATATGGTTGTCGCTTTATTGTATGCAATGCAATTGCACTGTAATGCTTTACTTTATCACTAAACGGCAGCGATAGTCGTGGAAGCATAAGATTGGCGAGATGACAAAGATGCTACGATGGTGATCAAGGTGTCGCGCCGGTGACGATGGTGATCACGACGGTGCTTCAAAGATGGAGATCACAAGCACAAGATGATGATGGCCATATCATATCACTTATTGATTGCATGTGATGTTTATCTTTTATGCATCTTATCTTGCTTCGATTGACGGTAGCAGTTTAAGATGATCTCTCACTAATTATCAAGAAGTGTTCTCCCTGAGTATGCACCGTTGCGAAAGTTCTTCGTGCTGAGACACCACGTGATGACCGGGTGTGATAGGCTCTATGTTCAAATACAACGGGTGCAAAACAGTTGCACACGCAGAATACTCAGGTTATACTTGACGAGCCAAGCATATACATATATGGCCTCGGAACACAGAGACCGAAAGGTCGAGCGTGAATCATATAGTAGATATGATCAACATAGCGATGTTCACCAATGGAACTACTCCATCTCACGTGATGATCGGACATGGTTTAGTTGATTTGGATCACGTAATCACTTAGAGGATTAGAGGGATGTCTATCTAAGTGGGAGTTCTTAAGTAATATGATTAATTGAACCTAAATTTATCATGAACTTAGTACCTGATAGTATCTTGCTTGTTTATGTTTGATTGTAGATAGATGGCCCGTGCTGTTGTTCCATTGAATTTTAATGCGTTCCTTGAGAAAGCAAAGTTGAAAGATGATGGTAGCAATTACACGGACTGGGTCCGTAACTTGAGGATTATCCTCATTGCTGCACAGAAGAATTACATCCTGGAAGCACCGCTGGGTGCCAAGCCTGCTGCTGGAGCAACACCAGATGTTATGAACGTCTGGCAGAGCAAAGCTGATGACTACTCGATAGTTCAGTGTGCCATGCTTTACGGCTTAGAATCGGGACTTCAACGATGTTTTGAACGTCATGGAGCATATGAGATGTTCCAGGAGTTGAAGTTAATATTTCAAGCAAATGCCCGGATTGAGAGATATGAAGTCTCCAATAAGTTCTATAGCTGCAAGATGGAGGAGAACAGTTCTGTCAATGAGCATATACTCAAAATGTCTAGGTATAATAATCACTTGATTCAATTGGGAGTTAATCTTCCAGATGACTGCGTCATTGACAGAATTCTCCAATCACTACCACCAAGCCACAAGAGCTTCGTGATGAACTATAATATGCAAGGGATGAATAAGACTATTCCCGAGCTCTTCGCAATGCTGAAAGCTGCGGAGGTAGAAATCAAGAAGGAGCATCAAGTGTTGATGGTTAACAAGACCACTAGTTTCAAGAAAAAGGGCAAAGGGAAGAAGAAGGGGAACTTCAATAAGAACAGCAAGCAAGTTGCTACTCAAGAGAAGAAACCCAAACCTGGACCTAAGCCTGAAACTGAGTGCTTCTACTGCAAGCAGACTGGTCACTGGAAGCGGAACTGCCCCAAGTATTTGGCGGATCAGAAGGATGGCAAGGTGAACAAAGGTATATGTGATATACATGTTATTGATGTGTACCTTACTAATGCTTGCAGTAGCACCTGGGTATTTGATACTGGTTCTGTTGCTAATATTTGCAACTCGAAACAGGGACTACGGATTAAGCGAAGATTGGCTAAGGACGAGGTGACGATGCGCGTGGGAAATGGTTCCAAAGTCGATGTGATCGCAGTCGGCACGCTACCTCTACATCTACCTTCGGGATTAGTATTAGACCTAAATAATTGTTATTTGGTGCCAGCGTTAAGAATGAACATTATATCTGGATCTTGTTTGATGCGAGACGGTTATTCATTTAAATCAGAGAATAATAGTTGTTCTATTTATATGAGTAATATCTTTTATGGTCATGCACCCTTAAAGAGTGGTCTATTCTTATTAAATCTCGATAGTAGTGACACACATATTCATAGTGTTGAAGCCAAAAGATGCAGAGTTGATAATGATAGTGCAACTTATTTGTGGCACTGCCGTTTGGGTCATATCGGTGTAAAGCGCATGAAGAAACTCCATACCGATGGGCTTTTGGAACCACTTGATTATGAATCACTTGGTACTTGCAAACCGTGACTTATGGGTAAGATGACAAAAACACCGTTCTCCGGTACTATGGAGAGAGCAACCGATTTGTTGGAAATCATACATACAGATGTATGTGGTCTGATGAATGTTGAGGCTCGTGGCGGATATCGTTATTTTCTCACCTTCACAGATGACTTAAGCAGATATGGGTATATCTACTTAATGAAACATAAGTCTGAAACGTTTGAAAAGTTCAAAGAATTTCAGAGTGAAGTTGAAAATCATCGTAACAAGAAAATAAAATTCCTACGATCTGATCATGGAGGAGAATATTTGAGTTACGAGTTTGGTGTACATTTGAAACAATGTGGAATAGTTTCGCAACTCACGCCACCCGGAACACCACATCGTAATGGTGTGTCCGAACGTCGTAATCGTACTTTACTAGATATGGTGCGATCTATGATGTCTCTTACTGATTTACCGCTATCGTTTTGGGGATATGCTCTAGAGATGGCTACATTCACGTTAAATAGGGCACCATCAAAATCCGTTGAGACGACGCCTTATGAACTGTGGTTTGGCAAGAAACCAAAGTTGTCGTTTCTGAAAGTTTGGGGCTGCGATGCTTATGTGAAAAAGCTTCAACCTGATAAGCTCAAACCCAAATCGGAGAAATGTGTCTTCATAGGATATCCAAAGGAAACTATTGGATACACCTTCTATCAAAGATCCGAAGGCAAGACTTTTGTTGCTAAATTCGGAAACTTTCTGAAGAAGAAGTTTCTCTCGAAAGAAGTGAGTGGGAGGAAAGTAGAACTTGACGAGGTAACTGTACCTGTTCCCTTATTGGAAAGTAGTACATCACAGAAACCTGTTTCTGTGACACCTACACCAGTTAGTGAGGAAGCTAATGATAATGATCATGAAACTTCAGAACAAGATACTACTAAACCTCGTAGATCAACCAGAGTAAGATCCGCGCCAGAGTGGTGCGGTAATCTTGTTCTGGGAGTCATGCTACTAGATCATGATGAACCTACAAACTATGAAGAAGCGATGGTGAGCCCAGATTCCGCAAAATGGCTTGAAGCCATGAAATCTGAGATGGGATCCATGTATGAGAACAAAGTATGGACTTTGGTTGACTTGCCCAATGATCGGCAAGCAATTGAGAATAAATGGATCTTCAAGAAGAAGACTGACGCTGACGGTAATATTACTGTCTACAAAGCTCGACTTGTCGCAAAAGGTTTTCGGCAAGTTCAAGGGATTGACTACGATGAGACCTTCTCACCCGTAGCAATGCTTAAGTCTGTCGAAATCATGTTAGCAATTGCCGCATTTTATGATTATGAAATTTGGCAAATGGATGTCAAAACTGCATTCCTGAATGGATTTCTGCAAGAAGAGTTGTATATGATGCAGCCGGAAGGTTTTGTCGATCCAAAGGAAGCTAACAAAGTGTGCAAGCTCCAGCGATCCATTTATGGACTGGTGCAAGCCTCTCGGAGTTGGAATAAGCGCTTTGATAGTGTGATCAAAGCATTTGGTTTTATACAGACTTTTGGAGAAGCCTGTATTTACAAGAAAGTGAGTGGGAGCTCTGTAGCATTTCTGATATTATATGTAGATGACATATTACTAATCGGAAATGATATAGAATTTCTGGATAGCATAAAAGGATACTTGAACAAAAGTTTTTCAATGAAAGACCTCGGTGAAGCTGCCTACATATTGGGCATCAAGATCTATAGAGACAGATCGAGACGCTTAATTGGACTTTCACAAAGCACATACCTTGACAAAGTTTTGAAAAAGTTCAAAATGGATCAAGCAAAGAAAGGATTCTTGCCTGTGTTACAAGGTGTGAAATTGAGTAAGACTCAAAGTCCGACCAATGCAGAAGATAGAGAGAAAATGAAAGATGTTCCCTATGCTTCAACCATAGGCTCTATCATGTATGCAATGCTGTGTACCAGACCTGATGTGTGTCTTGCTATAAGTCTAGCAGGGAGGTACCAAAGTAATCCAGGAGTGGATCACTGGACAGTGGTCAAGAACATCCTGAAATACCTGAAAAGGACTAAGGATATGTTTCCCATATATGGAGGTGACAAAGAGCTCATCGTAAATGGTTACGTTGATGCAAGCTTTAACACTGATCCGGACGATTCTAAATCGCAAACCGGATACGTGTTTACATTAAACGGTGGAACTATTAGTTGGTGCAGTTCTAAACAAAGCATTGTGGCGGGATCTACATGTGAAGCAGAGTACATAGCTGCTTCGGAAGCAGCAAACGAAGGAGTCTGGATGAAGGAGTTCATATCCGATCTAGGTGTCATACCTAGTGCATCGGGTCTAATGAAAATCTTTTGTGACAATACTGGTGCAATTGCCTTAGCAAAGGAATCCAGATTTCACAAGAGAACCAAGCACATCAAGAGACGCTTCAATTCCATCCGGGATCTAGTCCAGGTGGGAGACATAGAGATTTGCAAGATACATACGGATCTGAATATAGCAGACCCGTTGACTAAGCCTCTTCCACGAGCAAAACATGATCAGCACCAAAGCTCCATGGGTGTTAGAATCATTACTGTGTAATCTAGATTATTGACTCTAGTGCAAGTGGGAGACTGAAGGAAATATGCCTGAAGGAAATATGCCCTAGAGCAATAATAATGTTATTATTTTATTTTCCTTATAATCATGATAAATGTTTATTAATTCATGCTAGATTGTATTATCCGGAAACATAATACTGTTGAAATACATAGACAAACAAAGTCACTAGTATGCCTCTACTTGACTAGCTCGTTAATCAAAGATGGTTTATGTTTCTAACATAACATGTGTTGTCATTTGATTAATGGGATCACATCATTAGGAGAAAGATGATTGACATGACCCATTCCTTAGCTTTAGCACCCGATCGTTTAGTATTTTGCTATTGCTTTCTTCATGACTTTTACATGTTCCTAGACTATGATTGCACTCCGTTTACCGAGGAACACTTTGTGTGCTACCAAACATCACAACGTAACTGGGTGATTATAAAGGTGCTCTACAGGTGTCTCCGAAGGTACATGTTGGGTTGGCGTATTTCGAGATTAGGATTTGTCACTCCGATTGTCGGAGAGGTATCTCTGGGCCCTCTCGGTAATGCACATCACATAAGCCTTGCAAGCATTACCTAATGAGTTAGTTGCAAGATAATGTATTACGAAACGAGTAAAGAGACTTGTCGGTAACGAGATTGAACTAGGTATTGAGATACCGATGATCGAATCTCGGGCAAGTAACATACCGATGACAAAGGGAACAACGTATGTTGTTATGCGGTCTGACCGATAAAGATCTTCATAGAATATGTAGGAGCCAATATGAGCATCTAGGTTCCGCTATTGGTTATTGACCAGAGACGTGTCTCGGTCATGTCTACATTGTTCTCTGGTTATAGATCTTTATAACTTATCTTTTTCATACTTCTCATTTTCAGTTTCTTGGTTTCACAGCTTGCCTCAAGGAAGTAAGTTCTGTTCTGTGTGTCTCCCACTCTTATGCCATGTTTGGATGCAAAGTATTTTTAGAGTATTTTCTGAATACCATGGTTTCTGAAAAAACTATAGTTGTACATACTTTTGGGTGTTTGGAGTAGTAAATACCATACTTTTACAAACTGCAGTATTCCCAATACTATGATATTTTTGGAGTATTAAAAAAATCTACTCCTGCCCTCTTTTTTCTTAAAGAGAGAAACAATTGCATGGGTTGTTTTAGTTAGTCTGGCTGCTCTGATTTTACGTCTACTAGGTTGCGCACCATCTTGACGCAAGTCAGCTACTAATGCATGTTAGTTTATATACAACACATGTTGCTCTGAATCAGTGTCACATAGAGGATATAGAAGTATAGATCCTATACGTTAGTTTATATATGGAGCCAATTAACCAAACAGTTGTCTTCAACGTGCATGTGCATGCCCAAAAACTAGTTTGATTTTTTTATGATAGCTATGGAATGCAAAATAAGAAGAGTAAATACTGCTCGCCACACGCTTCATTGTATCTGCACACTTTTTCCTACCTACAAGTCATAGTACTTTGATTTTCAAATAGTGTAGGTTTTTTAAGTAGTACTCAGCATCTAAACAGAGGCTAGATTGAAACTATTGGAATGTTGTTCTTGTGTCTGATGCTCTACCTGACCATAGTTTGCAGAGGACAAAAGCAAGATCACTGAGGATAAAGCCCTGGAGTTGATTGCAGAGGCACTTAGAAAGGAGGTACTTTATTATAAAACTGCATCCGCATGCCTTTTTCAAGTTTCAACTATATAGTTTACTTAAGTGAAGTTCCTTTTCTTTCAGACGCCGAAACCAAAGTTCTATGAGGATTATTGTAGGAAGAAGATAGATATTGCTCAAGCTATTGGAATAATTCCCAGCGTACCGGCTTAACTGTTGATCTTCCTGATTCACACCATTTCATTTATCAAGTTAGATATGCAGCCCAACTGCCACTATTAGACAGTACGGAGTATATACTAAGTAAATGGCACGTGCCATGCACATGTAGAATTCAGGGAATGTAACTTAAAAAGTTGGATATTTTTCATGCTCCCTTTTTCTTGGTGATTACTCTTCATCTGATGACCATCGACTGTACAGAAACGCTACAAGAGTGTTTAGCTTCTGTTGGGTACTTAAGCCACTACGCGAGCATGGTGATCAAAAGCTCCTCCAGTCTAAGGACTTAGTCTTTAATCCAACTGCAATGGCAACTCACAGGACCATTCATTACCACCCACATGACTCCTGTAACGTTGAAATTTTGGCTGGCTTTTGAAAGGGCTTCTTGTTCCCATTTGAATTAATCTTGTATTATTCACATCACATACTAACTTATTTTGCTGTTATAGACATACCTTGTTAAAAATAAGAGGTTACAAATTATCACAGAAATATCTACAAGGAGTTGTTGTAATTGCTTTACTAGTCGAGAACATACATATAAAAGTATGATTATACTAGATCATCATGGAACATGTTGCTGCAGCTGTCAATTTTGACGATAAATGTTTGAAATTTACACAAATATATGGAAGTATGCTGTTCGAAAGTTAAATTTTCATGAAGATATTTATTGTTATTTACACAAACATAGGAAGGTATCCAACATAAAATTACGTTGATTTTTATCGAGTTATATATAAACTAATCAGCAAAAAATAAATATGTTTAATCTCTACTAAATCAGACACAAGTCCATTCTAGCAAAGTCACCCTTCTAAGATCCAAATTCGACTGTTGATCAAATGTGTTAACATGTGTTAATTATGAGGTAAATCATGTTGATTAAATATGTTAACATGTGTTAATTACGGGGTAAATCTCCCTTGTTAACCGTCAGGCAGTTCGCACTAATGCTAGCCCTCGCATTCCTTTGGCTGCGTCCCCTCAACTTGTATATAAGCATAATCTACATCTACATCTACACTATTATTAAAAGAGTAAACATGTGTTTCTCTAAAGAGACATCACAAAGCGTACATGGGATTAGCAGAACCTTCAGATCTAATTGATTAAGTGAAATCTAAGAGCCCATAATGTTCCGGTGGTCTATCAGTCAATCGAACGGTTCAGATTGGATGTTCTGCAGGCAGACCATCCTCACGAACCTTTTATTTAGGAAAAAGTTCTAACTGATTACTCCCCTGGTTCCGTTTAGTGTGGGTTTTTTTTGCCAAATATAATCCATGGTCTGCACGATGAGACATTTCAACGATTCTTTCCAACTATGCTCCTCTACCTCCGCTTCCGTTGTAATTCCGGCACTAATTACTCCAGATCGCACGCCTCCTCCTCCTATCTTTTCACCTTTCATCTTTGTCCACCTCTTCTCCTGCCCGTCAAGCGCATGGCCATGGAAGATATCCACTTGTGGGAACTGGGAAGACGGTAGCTTGCTTGCGGAGGACGGCATCCACCCGAACGGCGGCGTCCACCCGCACAGCGGCGTTCCTGCGGAAGGCGGCATCCAACAAGGCAATGGCGGCATTCCCGCGGAAGGCGGCGTCCACCCGCACAGCGGCGTTCCCGCGGAAGGCGGCATCCAGCAGGGCGATTTTTTTTGAAACTATGATGATTTTTGTAGCAAATTCGGAAACTATACGCCCTAATGCATAAAAATTAAAAGTATCACCCTGTCGGCCTCCTGTTGGCCGAAGAGGGACTTTTCGGCCAACCGTTGGACGAAGAGGGTCTTTTCGGCCAACCGTTGGCCAAAGAGGACTTCTCGGCCAACCGTTGGCCAAAAAGTCCCTCTTCGGCCAAAAGTAGGCCGAAAAGTGGTCTTCGGCCAACACCTGCTCTCCTGTTTTAGAAAATTCATATCAATTAGGATTTTTAATATTTTAATTTTATTCTTTTTGCATTAGATTAGAAATTTTTTGAAGTTATTGTAAATATCAAGTTTGACTAGATTTGAAAATTTGAATTTGAATTTTCATGAATTTTCTCAAATCACTAGATTGCCTATAATTTGAGCTATGTGTATTTTTTAGATGATTCTTTTTTGGTACTGGTTCTTTGTGACTTTGTTTATCAGTAGTAATTAATTGGCAAATTTTAGGATTATTTAAAATTAGGTTTTTATGAAAACAGTTCTGTTTTAGTGTTTTATAGGTTTTGGGCTATTTCTTTTAATTTTAATTACTCTAAATTGTTTTCTTTTGCTTTTTCTAAACATATTCTTTTAGTTTCTGTTAATTTATCAGTAGCTATTTTTTTGTATTTTATTTCTTTTATCCTACTAGAAAACTTTGAGCTAGATAGGAGTTTATATTTAAAAGTGCCTTATAAATCCTGTACAAACATTGCCCTTTTATACATGAAAAAACTATACTTTCCCGCAATCTTTTTCCCTCCATTTTCTTTCCCTCCATTTTCTTTCCCGCCATTTTCTCTGCTGTCATTTTCTTTCCCGCCGTTCTCTCCCGCCACACTAAGGAGGCCAGTGTAGTCTCGTCAAGATGTATCTACTGTTAACTTAACAGAAACTAAAAGAATATGTCAAAAAAAAACTAAAGAAAACAATTCAAAGCAATTAAAATTAAAAGAATATGTAAAAAAAACTAAAGAAAACAATTCAAAGAAATAAAATACAAAAAATACTACAAATAAAATATCTACTATTAACTTAACAGAAACTAAAAGAATATGTCAAAAAAACTAAAGAAAACAATTCAAAGCAATTAAAATTAAAATAAATAGCTCAAATTAAAGGAATCATCTAAAAAATACTCCTAGCTCAAATTATAGGCAATCTAGTGATTTGAGCAAGTTCATGAAAATTCAAATTCAAAGTTTCAAATCTAGTCAAACTTGATATCCACAGAAACTTCATAAAATTTCTAATCTAATGCAAAAAGAATGAAATTAAAATATTAAAAATCCTAATAGATATGAATTTTTTAAAACAAGAGAGCAGGTGTTGGCCGAAGACCACTTTTTGGCCTAGTGGTGGCTGAAGAGGGACTTTTTGGTCAACGGTTGGCCAAAAATCCTCTTTGGCCAATGGTTGGCCGAAAAGTCCTCTTCGGCCTACCATAGGCCGAAAAGTCACTCTTCGGCCAACAGGAGGCCGATGGGGTGATACTTTTGATTTTTATGCATTAGAGTGTATAGTTTCCTAATTTGCTATAAAAATCATCATAGTTTCAAAAAAAAATCCAGCAGGGTAATGGCGGCGTTCCCGCGGAAGGCGGCGTCCAGCAGGGCAACAGAGTCGTCCACCCGCATGACAGCGTGCCCGCGGGGGGCGGCGTCCACCAAGGCGACGACAAGGTCACAGACGGACGTCACGGCTTCGGCCATGCCGTTCGGAGGATTGCCGCCTCATGCAGCCCAACGATGGTAACTATGTGGCGCATATGAGCGGCCAACATGCCAGTGCTGACGATGGCCTTGCATGGCGCAGGTCGACATCCAGCACTCGCACGCCTTGTGGAGTCGCGGGCGTCTACGGACTCCTTCAGGTTCCCGCGGATGACGACCAGGGCGTCGTCACAGCTGTCCTGGAGGACGGTCGCCAAAAGCAGGCCGAGAATGGCGACGACGTGTCGCTCGCGGGCAACCAGCATGCAGGCGCTGATGATGGACACTGCATCGCGCAAGGCGACGACCACCACATAGGCATCCACACACTTGAGACACAGGCGCAGTCGCTCAGCACCGCATCCATCAGGGATTCAGGGGCTCCGTTTTCGCCATCTAATCATGGACCAGCGAGTAAGTGTAAAGAAGAGTGAGGAGAGAAGATCACAGTAAGGACAGGGTGTGCAAGGGATTTATAGCAATGTTCTTCTGTGTTATAGACACCGCACTAAATAAAATTTCTGAAATAAACTTTATATAGTTTAAGAGGGAAAGGGTTCTGGAGAGGGTTCTTTCCTCCCTTCGTTCAAACCAGAGTTTAAGGACGATGAGTAAAACTGAAGCTCTAATAAATTGCGGATTAAGAATTGAGATCTAGAAAATGCATTGTTCATTTTCTTCATTGAAAAATTTGACACGCCACACATAAATAGAAAATACTAAGTTATAGCTAGATTTGTTCATGGAAATATTTTTGCTGAAGAGACAACGATATTTAGCTTCAGGCTGCGTCATCTTTTTGTTTTATACTCCCTCCGTTCTAAAATAGATGACCCAACTTTGTACTAACTTTGAACGGAGGGAGTAGTTGTTTAAACTTTGTGGCGCTGCTGCTCTTGTTGGCCTTCTTTAGGTTGATGTACTCTCCCCTTCTCAATATGTTTACATCAATTCTCATGCGTGTTCCCGGAAAAAAGAAATTAGTGTTTGCTGAATTGGAGCATTGCATTTTTAAGTAAGTTTTCAACCATTATTATTTTTGCATAAATTACTTATCTATACGCAAACGATTTCTCTGATTTTAGTAGTTTTGCAGGACATCAGAGAGCAGATAACACATTGGCCACATCTCCAGTAAATGTGGCAATCATACTAAATCATAAAAGGTTGGAGACTTTTGGATATTGAAAGAATCATACTTTTTGAAGTAATATGAGTATTGATTAACTCATTTTTTGCGTTTCTAGGCTGCCTTGATTTTTCTAATATCTATTTTGCCGTTTCTCTTGGCAGGAAGTATCAATGCAATGCTTAAGAAGACTAGGACTCTGAAAATTGTAAGTGTGGGAGATTGTGGTTTCAAAGTTATTGATAAAGATGATTATGAATAAAATCATACTTATCTTAAGGTTATTAAAATACTTCATATGAAATTAAAATTTTCTTTTCTTCATTAACATATAGGACACGAAGCAGATTTGTGTGCTTGTATGGAGGGAATATTCATTGCCATTCAGAGATCAGAGTTGCCTATTTGTGTGAAACTAGACACGCTATCAGCAGTGAACGTGCTCAAGGAGAAGGATCTGGACAGAGCAATGTTTGCATCATTGATTGCTGAGATCAAACGTCTTTTGTCTCTTCGTTTTGGTTCCGGCTTGCCACAGATAGTAAAGCAGATTGTGATGATGATGCTATTTGAGTAATGCAAGATTTTACCCCTAAAAAAGAGACATATAGGACAAGATGTTCTCAACACGCATGCTGATACTACCATTAGTTTGACATTCCATACCTTGTAAGCTCCCAGGCAATTCGTTAACCATGTTTGGATCCCTGGTCACTACTAGGGAAAAGCCTAGCAGCAGCGCGGGTTTTAGGACTATCAGTAGCGCGGGCAGGAGCGCTACTGATACGGCGCTATAACCTAAGGTTAGCAGTAGCGTTGGTTAACCCACGCTACTGCTACACCGACTTAGTAGTAGCGCTTTCTTGACGCGGCGCTACTGGTAATTACTAGTAGCGCTTCTTCCAGCCTGCGCTATTCCTATTATTCCGTATTTTTTTTATTTCATGTTGTATTCATACACCTCTATACAAGTTTTCATACAGCAGCAAGTTAGAGATTGTTTTTACATCATAATGAGTTATTACATCGTTGGGTGAAAGAACCGTGGACTAGTTTCAAGTGGATGGACATCCACTTGAAACTAATCCGCGGTTCTTTCACGCAATGATATAATAAATATCACCATCATCATCATCATCATCATCATCATCATCATCATCATCATCATATCATTAACAACTTATCATTATAATACATCATTGTCATATAACACCTCCTCATGATCATCGTTTTCATCGATGAGACATCACATAGCAAGTTGGTCACTAGTCATAATCACAACTACTCCTCATCATCAACTCCTCATAGGACCTACTACATTCTCTTAGGACCTACTATATTCTCTAAGGTAAAATAGCAAAAAACAAGATAGCCCCTGGCTCTCCATTATGGAGAATGCAGATTATCCTGTCTCCAATTCTTGCCTTTCGCTTAATGTTGCTTCCAAGAACCTCCTTACGAATGTCCAAACATTTTTTCCACTCTTTGATTAGCATGTGTTCACTGGTTTCAGAAATCCGATATGCACAGGTGAGATCCGTAGGATGACCTGGCTGTATGTTCAGAACTCAATCCATCGGAATTTTCTGTTGAAAAACATAGTAATAACTTCGTAGTTAGCAATGATGTACTAGTTTTAGAAGTATACAAAAGATGCACGGATGTCATAATAGTAAAAAATCTTACCAGGGTATCTCCATAGAAGTTATCGTGGTTCAACACGTGCACTAGTGGCACGTATTCACCATAATTTGGAGGAGTTCGATAATAGGTATTGTAATTCTCAAAGAAAGTACAAAATGCGATCAGATGATTTTTCTCCTTATAAGTTAATTCGAAGCCATCGGTGTAGTGGGTTTTGTCTACCATCTTCTACACATTCTTTGAAGAATGAAAATAAGCTGTCAATGGAAATAAGTTGTCAACTATTTTGAAATAAACAATATAAATTAGTTAATAACTATGTTTGAGAAACTCACATAGCGGTAGAATCGGAAGCGTATCAACAAGGACCCAAATGTCCATATTGTTTTACTCGATGTCAGGATCACCAAGATCCATGGTGACAATCATACCCTCATAAAAACCATACATTTTGCAAAGTGCTTCCCAATTTTGGCAACCAAAATGGGTTACGCTCTGAGAATTGTACATATTTACTTCAAAATCCATATCATGATGGGTCCTTAGATGTATTTTCTTTGTTTCAAAATTTTCATGGTCTTCAAAACCCATCCTCTCCAAGAAAATAGCGTCTTGCATGGCATGGGATAAGCTAGTCGAATTGTAAAAGATGAAAATTACACGTTGAAATAGTTGAAGTCGTGCTTAATTACGAAAAAAACACTTGTCGTCGTTGCGTACCGTTTCAACGTCGAAGGTCTCCTCGAGCTTAATGCTGAAGCGCCGATCATCGTCCAGGTGAGGGCACCTGTCTCACAGACCTCGATCGTCGTGGCTCCAGCTGCACTCCCCCGGGAGACTTTCGTCACCCGAGTACGACATTTCCTACGTTCATAATTCAAAGATTAAACTTGTATAATTAAATATATGTACTAAAAACCCTAAATTAGATCATTATTTTTCGAGAAAATCCAGGCCACTCGATATTTCCTACATATTCTAGCACAAGTCATGCCAGAATTCATGGAAAAATCCGGCATGACCTTTGCTAAAAAGGACATATTGAGTGCCTGAAATTTGCCGGAACGGAAATTAATCAACACTCTGGCAAAACATAGGCCACTTGGAGGTGTAACCTAAACATGACGGGCCACTTGGGCAACCACATATCCTATTTGAGCAACACATGATATACATGTTTTTATCTACGTCATATATATCTTATAGGACTTATATTGACATGCAGATTTGGCTGGTCTCACCTCGAGGTCGGAGGGGGTCGGTGACGGGGACGACGGCGGGGATGATGGAGGGGCTCCTTGATTTCTGCAAAAGCAAAAACCCTATAAGTTATCACTAAATACATCCCGAATAATTGCTTAAACTAAAAAAATAACAACAAATATGACATGTTCAACTAGTTCTATTAATTCAACTAGTTCTTACTAAATATAAACTTACTATAAATAGAAAACAACTAGGTTCTTTCTAAAAATAAAGTAGTTCAACTAGTTATATTAATTTTCTTACTAAAAATACATTATTTATATTAATTCAACTAGTTCAACTAGTTTATTAATTTACTTACTAAACTTGTTCAACTAAAACTAAACGAGTTCAACTAGTTTATTAATTTACCTACTAATTATTTTAAACACTTACTAAATAAACTAGTTCTATTAAGGACTTACTATAAATAAACTAGTTCTATTAAGCACTTACTAAATAAACCAGCTCTATTAATCACTTAATATAAATAAACTAGTTATATTAATCACTTACTAAATAAATTATTTCTATTAAACACTTGCTAAAAATTCTACTACGCTAGTTCTATCCTAAATTTTCTTACTTCTATTTTATTCAAAACACCTAAAATAGTCAAAAAAATTATTCTATTAAAAAACCTACATTCTACAATGTCTACATTCTAAAATCTACATTTAAATTACCTATAGTTTGCAAGAACAGAGACAAGGGAGGGAGGGAGGTGAAGGAAATATGCCCTAGAGGCAATAATAATGTTATTATTTTATTTCCTTATATCATGATAAATGTTTATAATTCATGCTAGAATTGTATTATCCGGAAACATAATACTTGTGTGAATACATAGACAAACCAAACGTCACTAGTATGCCTGTACTTGACTAGCTCGTTAATCGAAGATGGTTATGTTTCCTAACCATGGACAAAGAGTTGTTATTTGATTAACGGGATCACATCATTGGATGAATGATCTGATTGACATGACCCATTCCATTAGCTTAGCACCCGATCGTTTAGTATGTTGCTATTGCTTTCTTCATGACTTATACATGTTCCTATGACTATGAGATTATGCAACTCCCGTTTATCGGAGGAACACTTTGTGTGCTACCAAACGTCACAACGTAACTGGGTGTTTATAAAGGTGCTCTACAGGTGTCTCCAAAGGTGAATGTTGGGTTGGCGTATTTCGAGATTAGGATTTGTCACTCCAATTGTCGGAGAGGTATCTCTGCTCCCTCTCGGTAATGCACATCACATAAGCCTTGCAAGCATTACAACTAATGAGTTAGTTGCAAGATGATGTATTACGAAACGAGTAAAGAGACTTGCCGGTAACGAGATTGAACTAGGTATTGAGATACCGACGATCGAATCTCGGGCAAGTAACATACCGATGACAAAGGGAACAACGTATGTTGTTATGCGGTCTGACCGATAAAGATCTTCGTAGAATATGTAGGAGCCAATATGAGCATCCAGGTTCCGCTATTGGTTATTGACCGGAGACGTGTCTCGGTCATGTCTACATTGTTCTCGAACCCGTAGGGTCCGCACACTTAAGGTTTCGATGACAGTTATATTATGAGTTTATGAGTTTTGATGTACCGAAGTTAGTTCGGAGTCCCGGATGTGATCACGGACATGACGAGGAGTCTCGAAATGGTCGAGACATAAAGATTCATATATTGGACGGCTATATTCGGACACCGGAAGTGTTCCGGGTGATTTCGGAGAAAACCGGAGAGACGGAGGGTTACCGGAACCCCCCCGGGAGAAGTAATGGGCCATATGGGCCTTAGTGGAGATAGAGAGGGGCAGCCAAAGGTGGGCCGCGCACCTCCTCCCCCCTGGTCCGAATTGGACTAGGAGAGGGGGGGCGGCGCCCCCCTTTCCTTCTCCCCCCCACTTCTTTCCCCCTCCTAGTAGGAGTCCTACTGGAGGAGGACTCCTCCTTGGCGCGCCATAGGGGCCGGCCGGCTTCCTCCCCTTGATCCTTTATATACGGGGGCAGGGGGCACCCCTAGACACACAAGTTGATCCACGTGATCATATTCTTAGCCGTGTGCGGTGCCCCCTTCCACCATAATCCTCGATAATATTGTAGCGGTGCTTAGGCGAAGCCCTGCGACGGTAGTACATCAAGATCGTCACCACGCCGTCGTGCTGATGGAACTCTTCCCCGACACTTTGCTGGATCGGAGTCTGGGGATCGTCATCGAGCTGAACGTGTGCTAGAACTCGAAGGTGCCGTAGTTTCGGTGCTTGATCGGTCGAGCCGTGAAGATGTACGACTACATCAACCGCGTTGTCATAACGCTTCCGCTGTCGGTCTACAAGGGTACGTAGATCACACTCTTCCCTCGTTGCTATGCATCACCATGATATTGCGTGTGTGTACGAAATTTTTTGAAATTACTATGTTCCCCAACAGGAGGAGAGAGGAGGGGGAGGGGGTGTCCGGAGGAGGAGGGGGAGGGGCCGGCCGGAGGAGGAGGAGGGCGGGGCGGTGGGAGGAGGGCTGCCGGCGGAGGAGGAAGGAGGGAGGAGGGGGCAGCCGGAGGAGGAGGGAGGAGGGGCGGCTCGAGGCGGAGGGAGGAGGGCACGGTGGGAGGAGGGAAGGAGGGAGTACCTCGATGGAGGACGGACGATGGGTATCGGCACGGGCGAGAGTGACTGAGAGGGAGAGTGAGTGAGAGAGGGTCGGCCGCGTGGGGAGGATATATAAGGTAGGGTTAGTAGTAGTGCGTGTGCGAGAAAAGCGCTACAGCTAAGGAGAATAGCAGTAGCGCTGGGCGAGGATACGCGCTACTGCTAAGTTGGGCTAGCCATGTGCGCCCAGTTCAAACATAGCAGCAACGCTTTTTACTAGTACGCGCTACTGCTAAAGTTATAGCAGTAGCGTGGTTTATTTACAGGCGCTGCTACTAAGTAGCAGTAGCGCATGATTTGTCCAGCGCTACTGCTAAGATGCTGTGTATAAGGTTTTCCCTAGTAGTGGGTATTTACTTTCTGATCAAACGAATCAGTTATGTTTATGTTTATGTTGAAGCAACATTAATATGAAAAGGGAAAATGATGCAGAAACTCAACCTCATGACAATTGTACAAAAAACCTAGTTTGCAGGAACAAGTGATGCGATTGCCACAATACAACTGGCCAGGCAACTAGATAGGTGGTCAAGTCTAGAGAAAAATGGGTGAAGGTAAACAATTATTCTTTTCAATTCTTTTTTCACAAAATAATGACCAACCACGTGAGTGGTTGCAACCACAAAGGGTGTGTGTTACTTACTGTTGCTCTATACATCTAGAGATGAAGCAACGTGGCGAAAGCTGAAGTCAGAGCATAGGTGTGTTGTTAGGAAACTGATTGCACATGACATTGCAAACTATTTATTAATAGATTGTTGTTTCCACTAAAAGAAAAAAAGACATGAATGGTGTATTGTCCAATTTTTTGGGTGGTGGACGAGAGCGGGTTGTACTATTTTCATGCAATGATATCCTCATCATGCTGGAGTCGAAGCACCCCCCCGGTTTGGAGCAGTGAAATATGTATGAGGGGACCCACTATCTCAACGACAAAGAGAGGGGCAAACTATCACCGCCATTTTCCCCTTAGTTGGACAAGTTAGGAGGGAGTGAACCATGACTCTTTGATGATACATGTGTTGCACGTGCATGCTTACTAGTTATCAATGAAAAGATACATTGATTCACTTTACACCTGAGTGCGGCGTTTCAGTGCCCAGACTCATCTGCACCTGGTTAGAAAAAAATCACAAAAAAATCAAAAAAAAATCCAAATGTTTTTTCATGGTAGAAAATTCATCGCGCGGGGTCCGCTCCAATTTTTAGATTATTTGGACATCTGAGCAGCTCTCAGCAAAAAATACAAATCGGGTCAGAACAATGCATGAACAGTAGACATTTTTACAGACCTTGAATTTGTCTTTTTTTGCCTAGAGCTTCTCATATGTCCAAATGATTTAGAAATTGGAGCGGACCCCACGCATCAAATTATCTACCACACATAAAAAATTGGAATTTTTAAAAAATTTATAGTATTTGTTTTGATTTTTTCGTGAGGGTGGGTGCAGCCGAGCCTGAGCTCAGAAGTGGATTACCCAGCCGCTCTCTCGCGGGGCAATTTCATCGTTAAGGCTCTCCCGCGGGAACACGGAACCGGCGGCGGGCCATGCACGGCGAGTCTCTCGATACCCTCTTTAGTGGAATTCTTCACACGTATCAGAAAAAGATCATGGAGGAACAAGAAGAAAAAACATAGAAGGAGAACCCCATCAATTTGTAGTGATGCAAAAATAAAAAGGTACCATGTGTTCTTCAAATTTCCTTGCAGTGGATCAAGCGACAACTGCGGCAGCTTCCTCTCGCACCAGCCACCCCTACCTCCCCTTTCCCTGCTCTCACGCAAGGCGAAGAGGGAAGCGACCAAGCACTAGTAGAAAACAGGGCTTTGGTTCGGGCAGGGCAAGCCCATTAGTCCCGGTTCAGTCACGAACCAGGACCCATGGGGGCATTCGTCCCGGTTCGTTAGCCCATGGGTCCGGCCGGGGCCTCATGGGCATTGGTCCCGGTTCGTGGGGACCCATTTGTCCCGGTTCTAGGCACGAACCGGGACCAATGGGCCTCGCTCCTGGCCCACAACCATTGGTCCCGATTCCAGCCACGAACTGGGACAAATGAGTTGCCTATATATACCCCATCTCCTCGGCAGAGCACTCCATAGTGCTCTGTTTTTTCTGGCCGGCGAGGGGAGGGCATTTGGGTGCTGTAGCGCCCCGAGACCGATGTGCCAGGTGTCCTCCAGTTATTCGCTGTTGTTGCCTTGTCATTGCTTGCGTGTCATGCATTGCATATCATGTCATCATGTGCATTTCATTTGCATACATGTTCGTCTCATGCATCCGAGCATTTTCCCCGTTGTCCGTTTTGCAATCTGGCGCTCCTATGTCACCCGGTGTCCCTTTCTACCTCTTTTCGTGTGCGGGTGTTAAACGTTTTTGGATTGGACCAAGACTTGTCATGCGGCCTTGGTTTACTACCGGTAGACCGCCTGTCAAGTTTCGTGCCATTTGGACTTCGTTTGATACTCCAACGGTTAACCGAGGGACCGAAAAGGCCTCGTGTGTGTTGCAGCCCAACACCCCTCCAAAGTGGCCCGAAACCCACCTAAACCTCCTCCATCATCTCGGTCGTTCGATCATGATTGCGTGGCCGAAAACCGCACCTCATTTGGAGCTTCCTAGCTCCCTCTACCTATAAAAGAGCACCCCTCCCCGAAATTCCGGATTATTTCGCCCCTAACCCTAGATCCCTTCATCCTCGCGCCACCGGACAAACATCCCGCCAACGGACTGAAGGAAATATGCCCTAGAGGCAATAATAAAGTTATTATTTATTTCCTTATATCATGATAAATGTTTATTATTCATGCTAGAATTGTATTAACCGGAAACATAATACATGTGTGAATACATAGACAAACAGAGTGTCACTAGTATGCCTCTACTTGACTAGCTCGTTAATCAAAGATGGTTATGTTTCCTAACCATGGACAAAGAGTTGTTATTTGATTAACGGGATCACATCATTGGATGAATGATCTGATTGACATGACCCATTCCATTAGCTTAGCACCTGACCGTTTAGTATGTTGCTATTGCTTTCTTCATGACTTATACATGTTCCTATGACTATGAGATTATGCAACTCCCGTTTGCCAGAGGAACACTTTGTGTGCTACCAAACGTCACAACGTAACTGGGTGTTTATAAAGGTGCTCTACAGGTGTCTCCAAAGGTACATGTTGGGTTGGCGTATTTCGAGATTAGAATTTGTCACTCCGATTGTCGAAGAGGTATCTCTGGGCCCTCTCGGTAATGCACATCACATAAGCCTTGCAAGCATTGCAACTAATGAGTTAGTTGTGAGATGATGTATTACGGAACGAGTAAAGAGACTTGCCGGTAACGAGATTGAACTAGGTATTGAGATACCGACGATCGAATCTCAGGTAAGTAACATACCGATGACAAAGGGAACAACGTATGTTGTTATGCGGTCTGACCGATAAAGATCTTCATAGAATATGTGGGATCCAATATGAGCATCTAGGTTCCACTATTGGTTATTGAGCGGAGACGTGTCTTAGTCATGTCTACATTATTCTCGAACCCGTAGGGTCCGCACGCTTACGGTTTCGATGACAGTTGTGTTATGAGTTTATGCATTTTGATGTACCGAAGTTTGTTCGGAGTCCCAGATGTGATCACAGACATGACGAGGAGTCTCGAAATGGTCGAGACATAAAGATTGATATATTGGAAGCCTATATTTGGATATCGGAAGTGTTCCGGGTGAAATCGGGATTTTACGGAGTACCGGGAGGTTACCGGAACCCCCCGGGAGGTATATGGGCCTTAATGGGCTTTAGTGGAAGAGAGGAGAGATGGCTAGGGTTGGGCCGCGGGCCCCCTAGTCCGAATAGGACAAGGAGAGGGGGGCGGCGCCCCCCCTTCCTTCTCTCTCTCCTCCTTCCCCCTCCCGAATCCTATTCCAACTAGGGAAAGGGGGGGAATCCTACTCCCGGTGGGAGTAGGACTCCTCCTGGCGCGCCCTCCTCCTGGCCGGCCGCACCCCCCCTTGATCCTTTATATACGGGGGCAAGGGGCACCCCAAGACACACAAGTTGATCCACGTGATCATATTCTTAGCCGTGTGCGGTACCCCCTTCCACCATAGTCCTCGATAATATTGTAGCGGTGCTTAGGCGAAGCCCTGCGACGGTAGTACATCAAGATCGTCACCACGCCGTCGTGCTGACGGAACTCTTCCCCGACACTCTGCTGGATCGGAGTCCGGGGATCGTCATCGAGCTGAACTTGTGCTAAAACTCGGAGGTGCCGTAGTTTCGGTGCTTGATCGGTCGGGCCGTGAAGACGTACGACTACATCAACCGTGTTGTGCTAACGCTTCCGCTGTCGGTCTACAAGGGTACGTAGATCACACTCTCCCATCTCGTTGCTATGCATCACCATGATCTTGCGTGTGCGTAGGAATTTTTTTGAAATTACTACGTTCCCCAACACGGACACGTCCGACTTCGCCGTCCGCCGCCACGTGGCGTTGTCTGATTCGCGCCGCCCGTGTGCCCACTTCGCCACGCCGCCGGACCCGCCCGAGGCCCATCGCCGGCCCACCTCTGGGCCGAACCGGGCCAGATCCCGCGTGCCGCCCGAGCCACCCCGCTACGGTCGCCGCACCACCGCCGCCGGCGAGCGCCGCCACCGGGCCTCTCCGTCTCCGGCGACCGTGCCACCGCCGGCGCACCCGCCTCGCTCCGCTTCGGAGAACCCCGCACTCGAGCCCGGCCTTCTTCGCGTCTCCTCACCCGCTCGCAGTGCGCCGCCGCTCGTCGTCGCCATCACCGACGACCTCCATCGCCAGAGCAGCCACCAGATCATGAACCGCCTACCTCCTGCACCGCCCCGCGCCCCTACCTCGCCACCCGTCGCCTCCGAGATGAGCTCCAGCTCGGATTCGGCGAGATCCGGTGGAGGAAGCCCCGGATCCGACCTCCCCGGCCTTCTCCGGCCAACTCCGGTGGAATTCCGGCGAGATCCGCCGCCCGTGTTGACTTTCCGCGAGGTCCAAAATTTCCCAAAGTCATTTTGTCCCACCAACTTTTAGGCATTTTCATCATGGCATAACTATGTATCCGTGGCTCCGATTTGCGCGTGTAGCATATCAAAATGTTTGTCTCAGAGAGTACATCATTTCATCTCATTGCATCATTTTCTTTTGAGCTCATCTTGATGCCTGAAATGCTGTTGGAAGAGGGCTATTTGAGATAATTGTCAGATCTGCTGCATCAAATAGCTATTTGTCATTTTCGCCATGATTAATGTGTGCATGATATGCTCCTGAGCTCTACATGTGTTTTGTTATCTGCCATGCCATCTTTACAGAGGTGCTTGCCATGTATTTTTGTGATATTTGTGGTTACTAGCACACGCTTGCAAAGTAGCGTAATCGGTAATGCTGATTTCAGGGACTTAGAATTTCTCTAAGTCCTTGTCCTGATTTTGTCGGTATGCCATATGTTCATGTTGTTTCCTAGTGATCCGTGCCTCTTTTGAGGATGATCAGTAAGGATGATTTGTTAACATTGTGGTGCTATATCCATCCTTGTCTTTTTTTGCATTTATGGAGCACCGTAGCTTGAGTCAATCGAGCTCTACTTTTGCTATATCGTGAATCCTGGCAGATTATTGACTTGTTAGCAATTTTGCCGAGCATGTTGTTATTGATCCGTGCATGCTATCTTGTTTTTCTTGCCATGTCTAGATTCTATGGTATGTATTCTTGATGGGTGTATGCTTAGTTTGTCATGCCATGCTCTGTAGTGAGTGCGTCGAGGTCGTAAACATGCCTACTCGTTAACAGATTTGCATGCTTAAGTTTTTCACTAAGTCTGTAATCTGTTTATGTTTTTGCCATGTTCACATGCTTGCAATTGTATTTTCTGTCCCCTTTTGGCTCAAGGTCACTAAGGGACTTTTGTTAAGTGCTTTGAGTAGCTTCATGCCATGCTTTTATTTTCCATGCTTAGTTCCTGTAGCATATAGTTTTCATGCTCCAAAATATGCTTCCTGATGATAAATTCTAGACTTGTGTTAATTTCACTAAGTCTGAAACCTGTTATCATTTGCATTTTTGCCATGCTTGTTTGAACCTGTTAATGGATGAATTAGCCGTAGCTCAGTGTTCATCTTTTGTCAAGCATCATGAGTGGATCCCTGCCATGTATTTTTTTGTCATGTTTGAGTGCTGTAGCATATTTATCTTGTTGCATTTATATGGCTACTTGCTGTTTATCGCAGACCGGTGCCATATTTGTTTTGCTTGCCATTTCCAAACCGTGCATCCGATTCCGGTGAACTTTATATCGATTTCAACTGAAATCCCCTCACATTTCCAGTGGCACTCTTGGATTTCCAAGTCGAGGCCAGGTTTAATCATTCCTTTGCACATCATGCATATGTATCACATACCCCATCCCGCAGATCATACCATGATCATGTATTGGTTGTTTACTATGTTGTGTGCTTCTTTCCGGTGTTGCTTCTTCGGGTTGGTTCCGATAACGTCGCGTTTGTGAGGACCCGTTCGACTACGTCCATTTGTCTTCTTCATGGACTCGTTCTTCTTCCTTGTGGGATTTCAGGCAAGATGACCATACCCTCGAAATCACTTCTATCTTTGCTTGCTAGTTGCTCGCTCTTTTGCTATGCCTATGCTGCGATACCTACCACTTGCTTATCATGCCTCCCATATTGTTGAACCAAGCCTCTAACCCACCTTGTCCTAGCAAACCATTGTTTAGCTATGTTACCGCTTTGCTCAGCCCCTCTTATAGCGTTGTTAGTTGCAGGTGAAGATTGAAGTTTGTTCCTTGTTGGAACATGGAGATCTTGTTCCTTGTTGGAACATGTTTACTTGTTGGGATATCACAATATCTCTTATTTAATTAATGCATCTATATACTTGGTAAAGGGTGGAAGGCTCGGCCTTATGCCTGGTGTTCTGTTCCACTCTTGCAGCCCTAGTTTCCGTCATATCGGTGTTATGTTCCCGGATTTTGCGTTCCTTACGCGGTTGGGTTATAATGGGAACCCCTTGACAGTTCGCCTTGAATAAAACTACTCCAGCAATGCCCAACATTGGTTTTACCATTCGCCACCTAGCCTTTTCTATTCCCTTGGGAGTCGCGCTCCTGAGGGTCATCATTATTTTAACCCCCCGGGCCAGTGCTCCTCTGAGTGTTGGTCCAAACTAGAGCCCCTTGCAGCGCCACCTCGGGGAAACTCGAGGGCTGGTTTTAGTTGTACGGACTGCTCATCTGAGTGTGCCCTGAGAACGAGATATGTGCAGCTCCTATCGGGATTTGTCGGCACATTCCGGCGGTGTTGCTGGACTTGTTTTACCATTGCCGAGTCTTGTAACCTGGATGCCGAGTCTGATCGGAATGTCTTGGGAGAAGGAATATCATTCGTTGACCGTGAGAGCTTGTGATGGGCTAAGTTGGGACACCCCTGCAGGGATTTGAACTTTCGAAAGACGTGCTCGCGTTTATGGACAGATGGGAATTTGTTAATGTCCGGTTGTAGAAAACCTGAAGTTGACCTTAATTAAAATACATTAACCGCATGTGTAACCATGATGGTTTCTTCTCGGCGGGGTCCGGGAAGTGAACACGGTGTTGGAGTTATGCTTGACGTAGGTTGTTCTAGGATCACTTCTTGATCATAGTTGTTCGATCGTGCTTTGCCTTCTCTTCTCGCTCTATTTTGCATATGTTAGCCACCATATATGCTAGTCGCTTGCTACAGCTCCACCTCATACCTTTTACCTTACCCATAAGCTTAAATAGTCTTGATCGCGAGGGTGTGAAATTGCTGAGTCCCCGTGACTCACAAATACTTCCAAAACCAGCTTGCAGGTGCCGATGAGTCCGTGCAGGTGACACAACCAAGCTCAGGAGGAGCTCGATGAAGATCTTGTCCTTTGTGTTGTTTCGTTCTAGTTGATCAGTAGTGAAGCCCAGTTGGGGTCGATCGGGGATCTGTGTAGCATTTGGGGTAGTCTTCTTTTATTTTGGTTCCGTAGTCAGACCTTGATTGTATTGGATGTTGTAATGTTTTATTCATGTAATTGTGTGAAGTGGCGATTGTAAGCCAACTATGTATCTTTTTCCCTTATGTATTACACGGATTGTTTGCGAAGATTACCTCAATTGCGACATTGCTTTCAATGCGGTTATGCCTCTAAGTCGTGCTTTGACACGTGGGAGATATAGCCGCAGTGAGGGTGTTACAAGTTGGTATGAGAGCCTTCCCCGAACTTAGGAGCCCCCTGCTTGATCGAATCGCTGATGTTATTGAGTCTAGAAATGTTTTGAGTCATTTAGGAATTATATATATCGGAGAGTTAGGACTTCTTTTTACTCATCAGTCCCTTCGTCACTCTGGTGAGGCATCCTTTGACTCTTCTCTTCTCAAATTTCACTAAAAAAATTTTAGGATCACGCGGATATCTTGGAATCGTTCCAATGGTTTTGTGACGAGAACATTGTTCTTGGTGCGTCCTGTCATTTAGGGGTTGTGGCAGTGTCCCGGTGAGTTGAGCTCCGAGGTGTTGTCGTCACAATTTTATCGTTGCAGTTCTGGAATACCTGAGTTTAGTTTCGCCGACATCGAAAAACTCTTTTATGCAGTTGTTGGTGAGATAACCTCGACGCCACCAAGTACTGGGGCGGGAGTTCGGGAGTATTGCCATAACTCGTATAACGGATGCTTTTCGAAGGTTGAGGTAGACGATTTCCGAAGGTTTCTTGGTTATGTGTTGAAGGATGGATACATCTGGATGTAGGATTTGCTAGTTTTGGGTGAGATATTATGCTTCCCCTGTATCCCCAACACCTGATTGCATAACTGGAAAATTTCGGGAGTTTTTAAGTTGGAATTCAAGTAGCTCTTAGGATATCTTTCCGAAAGATGTATGATATGAAATTGGGGTTCGACGTCTAGTGGTCCGCCTATGCACGGTTGGTTTTACAGTGGTCTCGTTGTGTCTTAAAGAGTCCTTGGCTATGCCGACTCGGGGACGCTTCGTATGTCATGTGCACTGCCTTGTACATGATGGTGCTGTACAATCGAGCCCGTGTAGGCCCCACCACGAAAACTTCGGACGAAATCTCTATCATATGTTTGTTCCGGCTTATTCTGCAAGCCAATCCTTTGTTTTGCATTGAGTTGTGGTATTCGAGTTGCTTCAATGTCAAGTGTTTGATTCCATACCTTCCCCAAATGGTGTTCTCATACTCCGATGTGAATACTAATCCTTCATGATAATCGAGATTGTCATGTCAATCCTTTTTAAACCGGTGTGCTTCTCTTCAAGTGGATCCGATCATTGCAACATCCGCAAGATCAAGTATCAGTTCTTCTCAACGGTGTTTGTTTCATCCTGCCTTTGTTTTCCCACCCTCCCACCCTTTTCCCTTCAAGAACTCGGATTTCTTAATTCGTTATCCATTTTAGGGATGGGAAGTCTCTTCTTTCTTTTCAATCAATGTTCTTTTCCGGTGATGCTCATTAAGATACTAACGGAGCCTCAAGCTCATCATTACTCATTCTCTTTTCTTCTCCGGTGGACCAATTCAAGCTTTTGGTGTTGATCATATCCCTTTTTCCTCATTTCAAATACCTTCTCTTGCCGGTGCTCCTCATATTCATTCATTTCTCGCTATTCTATTGTTCCGGAGAGCTAAAGATATCTCAAAGATTCATGTTTCCACTCTGCATTCGTTCAAGATCCTTCGAGGTTGTTATCTCATTCAAGTCATTTAATTCAACTGGTGCAACCTCTCTTTCAAATCATTCAACGGTGTTTTCTTTTGAGTGGGACCTAACCCACAGGTCTTTTCCCAGGATCTTACCTGACTCTTCTTATTTTCCCGGAGCTATCCTTAAATTTCTTTTCGATTTGACGTAAGAATGATTTATCATCAGTCAAATGCCTTTCTCCAAGATCTTTCAAATTCTTTTCACCATTGGCTCAACCTTTCCATTCTTCATTCCGGAGTGTCTCAACAATTCATGGTGTTGTTTCTCATCATCATTCTCTGCGTTTGAAGACTGAAGAAGAGTTTCTCTTAAATCTTGCTCCATTCTCTTCAAGATTCGTGATTCTAGCTTGTTGCCATCCTCTCATAATTATTTTCGATTGTGGGAATTCTTTTCACCCATCCGGTGCAATTCAGGAGTCTTTTCAGGTTGATTATCCAGAGTCCATCAATTCAGGTTTATTCATTCTCAGCTTTCAGTTATCATTCTGCAATCTTACCGGTGCTTCGTTCAAGTGATCGCTAATCGGCTCGTGATCTCTTCGTTCTCATGTATCTAAATCCTCTCAAGCATCTTTGTTCATTTTATAATTCTTCCCGGTGTTTCTTTATCTTCTCTTCATTCATTTTCAGTTCTTACGGTGGTTCGTTCAAGATGTCTCTTCCTTCATTATCATATCAATTCATTCGTTCTTTTCGATCCCGACCGGTGATTCGTTGAAGATCTTACCAAGTTTGCGCTATATCTCTCTTAATCCTTTCTACGTAAATAAGTAGTGTGCCAAATCCATTGGTGGTCATCAATTTAATTGGTGAAGGATAAGCATAACGCAATTCTTATTCTTATTTCTTCCAAATGATTAATTCCCTATTCCGGAGGTTCATCAAAATTCTTGATCTAAATTATTCATCTTATCTTTTTCCCGGAGTTCCTACCTCTCGCAATTATATCACCACGGAGATCCATCTAAATCATTACAAGGTTTCACCTTGTGTTTCCAACTTCTCTTTCTTTTCGTTATCCTTTTGTTACCGGAGTTCTTCATGGAGGTTCTACATGATGGTTCATCAAGGATTTAATTCCTTCTCGAAGTTTTTCATCAAGATTCTTTTCTAAGGAGCTGAAGCATTCTTCATCTTGCTATCCGGAGTGCAATTCTTTTTTCCATATCATCGTAGGTGGTATTATGTCATTCTTGATAATTTGAGTTCATCTTTCATGATTCACATGTTGTTAAGAATGAGATATTTTAAATCCATCAACCTCTTCGTTGGAGTTATCTTGGATTATATTTCACCTAAAGCTTTCCCTAAGGATTGTTGCTAATTAGGGTGCTTATTAATGATCCAAGTTCTTCATTTATCCTCCCGGTGAGATGGTTTCTCGTCTCCTTGTTCTTTCCAATCAAATCTATTCTATGAGCGGCAAGTTGTCACCTCATAATTTTGAGATATCTTCTATAAGTCCATATCAAGCTTATCTTTTCGTTGTTGGTTTTTCCAACAACTCCGTTCGAACCTTTTCCCAAGGATGCATGTTCAAGCTCTTTTGTGGCAGAAATTGGCATTTTCTTCTCCATTCTCCTATTTCAATTATCTATCCTCTATTCTTTTGTTCTGGAGGCATTATGATGTTGCTCTTTTCAACACATCATCTCGTTTTAACCAGAGTGCTTGCATGTACTTCTGCTCCTTTGTAGCCTTTTGTGTCTTTCAACATACAGGGTTCTCGTGTTGTGCCTTGTTCCACTTTTCTAACGGAGGTTATCAACTTTATTCATCTTCATTGTATTATTTCTTTCAATTTGTTCAACTTTTCAAGGTTCTTTGGTCTCACTCGTTTGTCAAAGAAGCAACTTAGCCTTACCTCTTCTCTTTCTCTTCCGTTTTTCCCTCCGGTGCCATTCTAGATCTCGGATGAGATCCTCTCGTAGTGGTGGAGTGTTGTAGCGCCCCGAGACCAATGTGCCAGGTGTCCTCCAGTTATTCGCTGTTGTTGCCTTGTCATTGCTTGCGTGTCATGCATTGCATATCATGTCATCATGTGCATTTCATTTGCATACATGTTCGTCTCATGCATCCGAGCATTTTCCCCGTTGTCCGTTTTGTAATCCGGCGCTCCTATGTCACCCGGTGTCCCTTTCTACCTCTTTTCGTGTGCGGGTGTTAAACGTTTTCGGATTGGACCGAGACTTGTCATGCGGCCTTGGTTTACTACCGGTAGACCGCCTGTCAAGTTTCATGCCATTTGGACTTCGTTTGATACTCCAACGGTTAACCGAGGGACAGAAAAGGCCTTGTGTGTGTTGCAGCCCAAAACCCCTCCAAAGTGGCCCAAAACCCACCTAAACCTCCTCCATCATCTTGGTCATTCGATCACGATCGCGTGGCCGAAAACCGCACCTCATTTGGAGCTTCCTAGCTCCCTCTACCTATAAAAGAGCACCCCTCCCCGAAATTCTGGATCATTTCGCCCCTAACCCTAGATCCCTTCATCCTCGCGCCACCGGACAAACATCCCGCTGACGGACACGTCCGACTTCGCCGTCCGCCGCCACGTGGCGTCGTCTGATTCGCGCCGCCCGTGTGCCCACTTCGCCGCGCCGCCGGACCCGCCCGAGGCCCATCGCCGGCCCGCCTCTGGGTCGAACCGGGCCAGATCCCGCGCGCCGCCCGAGCCGCCCCGCTACGGCCGCCGCACCACCGCCGCCGGCGAGCGCCGCCACCGGGCCGCTCCATCTCCGGCGACCGCGCCACCCGCCGGCGCGCCCGCCTCGCTCCGCTTCAGAGAACCCCGCACTCGAGCCCGGCCTTCTCCACGCCTCCTCACCCGCTCGCAGTGCGCCGTCGCTCGTCGTCGCCATCACCGGCGACCTCCATCGCTGGAGCAGCCGCCGGATCACGAACCGCTGACCTCCTACGCCACCCCGCGCCCCTACCTTGCCACCCGTCGCCTCCCAGACGAGCTCCACCTCAGATCCGGCGAGATCCGGTGGAGGAAGCCCCGGATCCGACCTCCCCGGCCTTCTCCGGCCAACTCCGGTGGAATTCCGGCGAGATCCGCCGCCCGCGTTGACTTTCCGCGAGGTCCAAATTTTCCCAAAGCCATTTTGTCCCTGTAACTTTTAGGCATTTTGAAAATGGCATAACTCTGCATCCGTGGCTCCGATTTGCGCGTGTAGCATAACAAAATGTTCGCCTCAGAGAGTACATCATTTCATCTCATTGCATCATTTTCTTTTGAGCTCATCTTGATGCCCGAAATGCTGTTGGAAGAGGGATATTTGAGATAATTGTCAGATCTGCTGCATCAAATAGCTATTTGTCATTTTTGCCATGATTAATTTGTGCATGATATGCTCCTGAGCTCTACATGTGTTTTGTTATATGCCATGCTATCTTTACAGAGGTTCTTGCCATGTATTTTTGTGATATTTGTGGTGACTAGCACAAGCTTGCAAAGTAGCATAATCGGTAATGCTGATTTCAGGGACTTAGAATTTCTCTGTCATTGTCCTGATTTTGTCGGTATGCCATATGTTCATGTTGTTTCCTAGTGATCCGTGCCTCTTTTGAGGATGATCAGTAAGGATGATTTGTTAAAATTGTGGTGCTATATCCATCCATGTCTTTGTTTGCATTTATGGAGCACCCTAGCTTGAGTCAATCGAGCTCTACTTTTTGGAACATGTTTACTTGTTGGGATATAACAATATCTCTTATTTAATTAATGCATCTATATACTTGGTAAAGGGTGGAAGGCTCGGCCTTATGCCTGGTGTTTTGTTCCACTCTTGCTGCCCTAGTTTCAGTCATATCGGTGTTATGTTCCCGGATTTTGCGTTCCTTACGCGGTTGGGTTATAATGGGAACCCCTTGACAGTTTGCCTTGAATAAAACTCCTCCAGCAATGCCCAACATTGGTTTTACCATTCGCCACCTAGCCTTTTCTTTTCCCTTGGGAGTCGCGCTCCTGAGGGTCATCATTATTTTAACCCCCCGGGCCAGTGCTCCTCTGAGTGTTGGTCCAAACTAGAGCCCCTTGCAGCGCCACCTCGGGGAAACTCGAGGGCTAGTTTTAGTTTTGCGGACTGCTCATCTGAGTGTGCCCTGAGAACGAGATATGTGCAGCTCCTATCGGGATTTGTCGGCACATTCGGGCGGTGTTGCTGGACTTGTTTTAGCATTGTCGAAATGTCTTGTAACCTGGATGCCGAGTCTGATTGGAATGTCTTGGGAGAAGGAATATCCTTCGTTGACCGTGAGAGCTTGTGATGGGCTAAGTTGGGACACCCCTGCAGGGATTTGAACTTTCGAAAGTCGTGCCCGCGGTTATGGGCATATGGGAATTTGTTAATGTCCGGTTGTAGAAAACCTGAAGTTGACCTTAATTAAAATACATCAACCGCGTGTGTAACCATGATGGTCTCTTCTTGGCTGGGTCCGGGAAGTGAACACGGTGTTGGAGTTATGCTTGACGTAGGTTGTTCTAGGATCACTTCTTGATCATAGTTGTTCGATCGTGGTTTGCCTTCTCTTCTCGCTCTCTTTTGCGTATGTTAGCCACCATATATGCTAGTCGCTTGCTGCAGCTCCACCACATACCTTTTACCTTACCCATAAGCTTAAATAGTCTTGAGTCCCCGTGAAATTGTTGAGTCCCCGTGACTCACAGATACTTCCAAAACCAGCTTGTAGGTGCCGATGAGTCTGTGCAGGTGACGCAACCAAGCTCAGGAGGAGCTCGATGAAGATCTTGTCCTTTGTGTTGTTTCGTTCTAGTTGATCAGTAGTGGAGCCCAGTTGGGGTCGATCGGGGATCTGTGTAGCATTTGGGGTAGTCTTCTTTTATTTTGGTTCCGTAGTCGGACCTTGATTGTATTGGATGTTGTAATGCTTTATTCATGTAATTGTGTGAAGTGGCGATTGTAAGCCAACTATGTATCTTTTTCCCTTATGTATTACATGGGTTGTTTGCGAAGATTACCTCACTTGCGACATTGCTTTCAATGCGGTTATGCCTCTAAGTCGTCCTTCGACACATGGGAGATATAGCCGCATCGAGGGTGTTACAGGTGCTCTAGCTCACCTCCTATGGCACATGAGGTGTTCGATGAAATGTCTGAGCCACACTAGTTAATCTTTCTCCTCTCGAAACTCGACCTCCGAGCTCCATTTTCCCTGAGATTTGTCTAGGTTTAGCGGTCCGTCATGTCCCATCTCCGTCTTCACCGCCGTCGATCGCCCGATAACCCACAAGTATTAGAAACTGAGTTGTCAATTCTGCCACACCTGGATAACTTAATATCTGCAGCAAAGTATTTAGTAGCAAAGTAGTATGATAGTAGTGGTAACGGTAACAAAAGAGTAATGAAAGCAAAAGTAATATTTTTGGTGTTTTGTAGTGATTGTAACAATAACAACGGGAAAGTAAATAAGCGAGAACCAGTATATGGAAAGCTCGTAGGCATTGGATCGGTGATGGATAATTATGCCGGATGCGGTTCATCATGTAACAGTCATAACATAGGGTGACACAGAACTAGCTCCAATTCATCAATGTAATGTAGGCATGTATTCCGAATATAGTCATACATGCTTATGGAAAAGAACTTGCATGACATCTTTTGTCCTACCCTCCCGTGGCAGCGGGGTCCTAATGGAAACTAAGGGATATTAAGGCCTCCTTTTAATAGAGAATCGGAACAAAGCATTAGCACATAGTGAATACATGAACTCCTCAAACTATGGTCATCACCAGGAGTGGTCCCGATTATTGTCACTTCGGGGTTGCCGGATCATAACACATAGTAGGTGATTATAGACTTGCAAGATAGGATCAAGAACACACATATATTCATGAAAACATAATAGGTTCAGATCTGAAATCATGGCACTCTGGCCCTAGTGACAAGCATTAAGCATAGCAAAGTCATAGCAACATCAATCTCAGAACATAGTGGATACTAGGGATCAAACCCTAACAAAACTAACTTGATTACATGATAGATCTCATCCAACCCATCACCGTCCAGCAAGCCTAAGATGGAATTACTCACGCACGGCGGTGAGCATCATGAAATTGGTGATGGAGGATGGTTGATGATGACGACGGCGACGAATCCCCCTCTCTGGAGTCACGAACGGACTCCAGATCAACCCTCCCAAGAGGTTTTAGGGCTTGGCGGTGGCTCCGTATCGTAAAACGCGATGATTTATTCTCCTTGATTTTTTTCTCCCTGAAAGCAAAAATATAGAGTTGTAGTTGGCGTCGGAGGAGCCTCAGGGGGCCCACGAGGTAGGGGGGCGCCCTAGGGGGGGCACCCTCGTGGACAGGGTGTGGGCCCCCTGGTCTTCATCTTTGGTGAGGATTTTTATTATTTTTAACTAGACAATCCGTGGAGTTTCAGGTCATTCTGAGAACTTTTGTTTCTGCACATAAATAACACCATGGAAAGTTTGCTGAAAACAGCGTCAGTTCGGGGTTACTTCCATTCAAATCATGCAAATTAGAGTCCAAAACAAGGGCAAAAGTGTTTGGAAAGTTAGATACGACGGAGACGTATCAACTCCCCCAAGCTTAAAACTTTGCTTGTCCTCAAGCAATTCAGTTGATAAACTGAAAGTGATAAAGAAAAACTTTTACAAACTCTGTTTGCTCTTGTTGTTGTGAATATGTAAAGCCATCATTCAAGTTTTCAGCAAAGATCATGACTAACCACATTTGCAATAATTTTCAGGTCTCATGTTTACTCATATCAATAGGATAATCAACTAGAGAGCCATAATAATAAATCTCGGATGACAACACTTTCTCAAAACAATCATAATATGATATAACAGGATGGTATCTCGCTAGCCCTTTCTGAGACCGCAAAAAATAAATGCAGAGCACCTTTAAAGATCAAGGACTGACTAGACATTGTAATTCATGGTAAAAGAGATCCAATCATAGTCACACCCAATATAAATTAATAGTAATGAATGCAAATGACAGCTGCACTCTCTAGCTAGTGCTTTTTAATAAGAAGGTGATGACTCAACATAAAAGTAAATAGATAGGCCCTTCGCAGAGGGAAGTAGGGATTTGTAAAGGTGCAAGAGCTCGGTTTGGAGATAGATAGAAATAATATTTTGATCGGCATACTTTCATTGTCAACATAACAACTAAGAGATGGTGATATCTTCCATGCTAAACACATTATAGGCGGTTCCCAAACAGAATGGTAAATTTTATACCCCCCCTCCACCAACAAGCATCAATCCATGACTTGCTCGAAACAATGAGTGTCTCCAACTAGCAATAGTCCCAGGGGGAGTTTTGTTTGTAATTAATTTTGATTTAGTTTGCATAAAGCATGGGACTGGGCATCCCGGTGACCAGCCATTTTCTCGTGAGTGAGGAGCGGAGTCCACTCCTCTTGAGAATAACCCGCCTAACATGGAAGATAAGGGCAGCCCTGGTTGATACATGAGCTATTGGAGCATACAAAACAGAATGTTTATTTGAAGGTTTAAACCTTCAAATAAACATTCTGTTTTGTATGCTCGAATAGCTCATGTATCAACCCCACTATATAGGAAGGTATAGGAAGGTAGATACCGTATATGGAAGGTATAGTGGACTCATATGGCGTAACTTTGGGGTTTAAGGGATTGGATGCACAAGCAGTATTCCCGCTTAGTACAAGTGAAGGCTAGCAAAAGACTGGGAAGCGACCAACTAGAGAGCGACAACAGTCATGAACATGCATTAAAATTAATAAACATTGGATGCAAGAATGAGTAGGATATAATCCACCATGAACATAAATATCGTGAAGGCTATGTTGATTTGTTTCAACTACATGTGTGAACATGTGCCAAGTCAAGTCACTTAAATCATCCAAAGGAGGATACCACCCCACTATACCACATCACAACCATTTTAATAGCATGTTGGCACGCAAGGTAAACCATTATAACTCATAGCTAATCAAGCATGGCACAAGCAACTATGATCTCTAATTGTCATTGCAAACATCTTTAAGCTGAATCAGGAACGATGAACTCATCATATTTACAAAAACAAGAGAGGTCGAGTTCATACCAGCTTTTCTCATCTCAGTCAGTCCATCATATATCATCATAATTGCCTTTCACTTGCACGACTGAACGATGTGAATAATAATAAGAGTGCACATGCATTGGACTAAGCTGGAATCTGCGAGCATTCAATAAACAGGAGAAGACAAGGCAATATGGGCTCTTGGTTATATCAACAATAATGCATATAAGAGCCACTTCAACAATTTAATCATGGTCTTCTCCTATCGACCCCCAAAGAAAAGAAACGAAATAAAACTATTTACACGGGAAAACTCCCAACAAGCAAAAGAAGAATGGGAAATATTTTTGGGTTTTCTTTTTAATTATTACTACTACAGCAAGAAAAGTAAACTAACTAATTTTTTGGTTTTCTTAAGGTTTAACAAACACACAAGAAGAAAGTAGGAAAAAGAAAATAAACTAGCATGAATATTACAGTGAAAGAGTATGAGCACCGACATCTAGCAATGGGTGTGTGTAAACATAAATGTAATGTCGGTGGGAAATATGTACTCCCCAAGCTTAGGCTTTTGGCCTAAGTTGGTTCATTGCCAGGGATGGCCTAGCGGATACCCATAGGTGTAGCTGGGGTCGTATTGTGATGCAACGTTTATCACCTCCTGAGCTGCAGCGTGGCGGCGAGCTGCCTCCGCTCTCCTCTCGTACTCATCTGCCTCCTCTCTGGTAATAGTATATCTTCCTTTTTCCTGGTGATCAAAGAAGGCAGGAGCAGGGAGAGTAATACAGACAACACGCCATTTTTCAAAGATTAGTCGATACAGGAGAGGTGATTCATTCCTCTCGACAAACTGGTGGGAGACCATAGAATTAAAATCTAAATAAGTTGGAGGCAACTCCATATCATCCTCACGAACGTCTACCTCAAGAAAATTAGCTAAGCGGGGTGCATAAATTCCTCCAAAGAATTCTCCATTATATCTATTATGATGCAACCTACGTGCTACAATGGCTCCCATATGATAAGATTGGTCTCCTAACACAGCACTCCTAAGAATACTGAGGTCAGGCACACACATATGACATGCTTCATCCTTACCAGTTATGCACCTACCTATGAAGAGAGCAAAATAATGTATAGCAGGAAAGTGAATGCTCCCTATAGTAGCTCGTGCTATATCTCTAGGTTCCCCTACAGTCATACCAACAAGAAAATCTCTAAATTCAGATTTACGGGGATCACTAGCACTACCCCATTGTGGAAGTTTGCAAGCAAAAGTAAAATCCTCTAAGTCCATGGTATAAGATTTGTCATAAAGATCAAACATGACTGTTGGAGAATTACGTGAAGATGAAAATTCAAACCTCCTCACAAATGAACTAGTGAGTTCATGGTACTTTGGGCATTTGTTTGCCTCAAAGCTCACAAGATTGGCGTTACGCAAATATGTGTTAAATTCCTCTTTGATTCCCGCTCGATCCATAAAATTTTCTGATGGCCATTCACAAGGGCGCACTAGAGCGTTCCTTGGGGGCTCCTCATCAGCATCACGCATTGCAAGCCTGGGTCCTTTCCTTGAAGAACCACCTTGGAACATTTTCCTAAGCATATTGCTTTCTCTGAAAAATTTCTGAAATTTTTAGTAACTTCAAACAAAAGTGAGCCAAGCTCAACAAAATTGATAGCAAATACTCCTACAAGTGCCTAGAGCCTGTATCAAGCATTAGAACAACTTGGAACCATATAAATTTGACATGCAAGCTCAAGAACATGGTCACCTATGCAGCACAAATTTGCAATGAATAAAGCACTAGAGCGAAAAATAATTGGACCAATGGAGGAGTCACATACCAAGGAACAATCTCCCCAAGCAGTTTTATGAGAGGTGCTTTGAGCAAGGAGATCGAAAATCACAGCAAAGTGAGCTAGAACTCGTGCTTGAACCAGATATTCATGTTTGTGGGAGGAAGAAGAAGATGATGGGTGCAGGAATAAGTGGAGGAGGGCCACCGTGGGCCCACGAGGCAGGGGGCGCGCCCTCCACCCTCGTGGCCAGGTGGCAGCTCCCCCCGCAGTGTTTTCAGTACCATAAATCCTCATATATTCCAGAAAAAATCATATTAAATTGGCATGGCATTTGGAGGACTTTTATTTTTGGGGTATTTTTATATTGCACGGATAAATCAGAAAACAGACAGAAAAATACTATTTTTTTACTTCATTTCAACTAAATAACAGAAAGTATAAAGAGGGTACAGAAGGTTGTGCCTTCTAGTTTCATCCATCTCATGCTCATCAAAAGGAATCCACTAACAAGGTTGATCAGGTCTTGTTAATAAACTCATTCCGATTAACATGAAACCGGAGAAATTTCGAATAACACTATGTTACCTCAACGGGGATATGCACATCCCCAATAATAAGTATATCATATTTCTTCTTGAGAGTAGGAAGAGGGAATTCAAAACCTCCAAATATAATCGATTGGAATTTTTCCAATAGAATTGATACTATGAACTTGAGGTTGTTTCCTTGAAAAGTGTACCGTATGCTCATTACCATTAACATGAAAAGTGACATTGCCTTTGTTGCAATCAATAACAACCCCTGCAGTATTTAGAAAAGGTCTTCCAAGAATAATAGACATACTATCGCCCTCAGGAATATCAAGAATAACAAAGTCAGTTAAAATAGTAACATTTGCAACCACAATAGGCACATCCTCACAAATACCGACAGGTATAGCAGTTGATTTATCAGCCATTTGCAAAGATATTTCAGTAGGTGTCAACTTATTCAAATCAAGTCTATTATATAAAGAGAGAGGCATAACACTAACACCGGCTCCAAGATCACATAAAGTAGTTTTAACATAGTTTCTTTTAATGGAGCATGGTATAGTAGGTACTCCTGGATCTCCAAGTTTCTTTGGTATTCCACCCTTAAAAGTATAATTAGCAAGCATGGTGGAAATTTCAGCTTCCGGTATCTTTCTTTTATTAATGACAATATCTTTCATATACTTAGCATAAGGATTCATTTTGAGCATATCAGTCAATTGCATACGCAAAAAGATAGGTCTAATCATTTCAGCAAAGCGCTCAAAGTCCTCATCATCCTTTTTCTTGGATGGTTTGGGTGGAAAAGGCATGGGTTTCTGAACCCATGGTTCTCTTTCTTTACCATGTTTCCTAGCAACAAAGTCTCTCTTATCATAACGTTGATTCTTTGATTGTGGGTTATCAAGATCAACAGCAGGTTCAACTTCTACATCATTATCATTACTAGGTTGAGCATCATCATGAACATCATCATTAACATTTTCACTAGGTTCATGTTCATTACCAGATTGTGTTTCAGCATCAGACATAGAGATATCATTTGGATTCTCAGGTGGTTCAACAAATAGGTTCACTAGAAGTTTGCAAAGTCCTATCATTTTTTCTTCCTTTTAGAAGAACTAGGTACATCAATATTATTTCTCTGAGAATCTTGCTCAATTCTATTACGGTGGCCTTCAGGATACAAAGGTTCCTGAGTCATTCTACCAGTTCTAGTAGCCACTCTAATAGCATAATCCTTTTTCTTACTATTCATTTCATTGAGCAAATCATTTTGAGCTTTAAGTACTTGTTCTACTTGAGTATTAACCATACAAGCATGTTTGCTAACAAGTTTAAGTTCACCTCTAATATTAGCCATATAGTCACCTAAGTGTTTAATCATATAAGCATTTTGTTTTAATTTTCTACCAAAATAAGCATTAAAATTTTCTTGTTTGACACTAAAATTATCAAACTCATCTAAGCATTGTCTAGCAGACTTATAGTGAGGAATATCACCTTCATCAAATCTATAGAGAGAATTTACCTTTACTACATGTGTCGGGTTATCAAGACCAGGAGGTTCTTCAATAGGTAATGAATTAAGATCATATGTTTCTTCAATAGGCGGTATATTAATACCATGTATTTCTTCAATAGGAGGTAAATTCTTAACATCTTCAGCTTTAATACCTTTTTCTTTCATAGATTTCTTTGCCTCTTGCATATCTTCAGGACTGAGAAATAGAACACCTCTCTTCTTAGGAGTTGGTTTAAGAATAGGCTGAGTAGTTGGCTCAGAGGCTGGCTCAGGAGGTGCCCAATTATTTTCATTTGTCAACATATTATTCAATAGAATTTCAGCTTCATCCGGTGTTCTTTCCCTGAAAATAGAACTAGCACAACTATCCAGGTAATCTCTGGAAGCATCGGTTAGTCCATTATAAAAGATATCAAGTATTTCATTTTTCTTAAGAGGATGATCAGGCAAAGTAATAAGTAACTTGAGAAGCCTCCCCCAAGCTTGTGGGAGACTCTCTTCTTTAATTCGCACAAAGTTGTATATTTCCTTTAAAGAAGCTTGTTTCTTATGAGCAGGGAAATATTTACCAGAGAAGTAGTAAATCATATCCTGGGGACTACGCACACAACTAGGATCAAGAGGATTAAACCATATCTTAGCATCACCCTTTAATGAGAACGGAAATATTTTAAGGATATAAAAGTAGCAAGATCTCTCATCATTAGTGAACAGGGTGGCTATATCATTTAATTTAGTAAGATGTGCCACAACAGTTTCAGATTCATAGGCATGAAAAGGATCAGATTCAACCAAAGTAATTATATCAGGATCAACAGAGAATTCATAATCCTTATCGGTAACTGATACGTCTCCGTCGTATCTACTTTTCCAAACACTTTTGCCCATGTTTTGGACTCTAACTTGCATGATTTGAATGGAACTAACCCGGACTGACGCTGTTTTCACCAGAATTGCCATGATGTTGTTTTATGTGCAGAAAACAAAAGTTCTCGGAATGACCTGAAACTCCACGGAATGTCTAGTTAAAAATAATAAAAAATCCTTGCCAAAGATGAAGACCAGGGGGCCCACACCCTGTCCATGAGGGTGGGGGGCGCCCCCCCTAGGGTGCGCCCCCTACCTCGTGGGCCCCCTAGAGCTCCTCCGACGCCAACTCCAAATCTATATATTTTCTTTCGGGGAGAAAAAAATCAAGGAGAAGAAATCATCGCGTTTTACAATACGGAGCCGCCACCAAGCCCTAAAACCTCTCGGGAGGGCTGATCTGGAGTCCGTTCGGGGCTCCGGAGAGGGGGATTCGTCGCCGTCGTCATCATCAACCATCCTCCATCACCAATTTCATGATGCTCATCGCCGTGCGTGAGTAATTCCATCGTAGGCTTGCTGGACGGTGATGGGTTGGATGAGATCTATCGTGTAATCGAGTTAGTTTTGTTAGGGCTTGATCCCTAGTATCCACTATATTTTGAGATTGATGTTGCTATGACTTTGCTATGCTTAATGCTTGTCACTAGGGCCTGAGTGCCATGATTTCAGATCTGCACCTATTATGTTTTCATGAATATATGTGTGTTCTTGATCCTATCTTGCAAGTCTATAGTCACCTACTATGTGTTATGATCCGGCAACCCCGAACTGACAATAATCGGGACCACTCTCGGTGTTGACCATAGTTTGAGGAGTTCATGTATTCACTATGTGCTAATGCTTTGTTCCGGTTCTCAATTAAAAGAAGGCCTTAATTTCCCTTAGTTTCCATTAGGACCCCGCTGCCATGGGAGGGTAGGACAAAAGATGTCATGCAAGTTCTTTTCCATAAGCACGTATGACTATATTCGGAATACATGCCTACATTACATTGATGAATTGGAGCTAGTTCTGTGTCACCCTATGTTATGACTTTTACATGATGAACCGCATCCGACATAATTATCCATCACCGATCCAATGCCTACGAGCTTTCCATATACCGGTTCTTGCTTATTTACTTTCCCGTTGCTATTGTTACAATCACTACAAAACACCAAAAATACTACTTTTGCTTTCATTACTCTTTTGTTCCGTTACCACTACTATCATATTACTTTGCTACTAAATACCTTGCTGCAGATATTAAGTTATCCAGGTGTGGCTGAATTGACAACTCAGTTTCTAATACTTGAGAATATTCTTTGGCTCCCTTTGTGTCGAATCAATAAATTTGGGTTGAATACTCTACCCTCGAAAGCTGTTGCGATCGCCTACACTTGTGGGTTATCAAGACTAATTTCTGGCGCCATTGTCGGGGAGCATAGCTCTATTATTTGAGTCACTTGGGATTTATATTTGCTGGACACCATGAAGAATTTGAAAGATGCTAAGACAACAATTTATCCCTCAACTACGAGGGGAGGTAAGGAACTGCCATCTAGCTCTGCACTTGATTCACCTTCTGTTTTGAGTAAGCTTGCGACACCTAAACCTGCCTCTGCTATTCGTTCTGATATGTCACATGTTATTGATGATGCCACTTCTGCTATGCATGATACTTATGATGAAACTACTTCTATGCTTGATACAACTGTGCCCCTTAGTGAATTTCTTGATGAAAAAATTGCTAGGGATAGAGAGAAAGAAATTATTGAATCTGGGCATGTTATTCCTGAGGGTTATGTTTTTGATAAAGAAGCTTCTGCAACTATTTTAGCTTGCAAAGATAGTCGTGAACTCAAGAGGCTATTAATTAAATGGAACAAGGAATCTCTTAGAGATAGAATGAAACCTGACCCTGCTTTCGCTACTTCACCTATTTGTGTTGCCGATAAGGATTATGAATTCTCTGTTGATCCCGATATAATTACTTTGGTTGAATCTGAACCTTTTCATGGCTATGAATCTGAAACTGTCGTGGCACATCTTACTAAATTAAATGATATAGCCACCCTGTTCACTAATGATGAGAGATCTCGCTACTTTTATATCCTTAAAATATTTCCGTTCTCATTAAAGGGTGATGCTAAGATATGGTTTAATTCTCTTGATCCTGGTTGTGTGCGTAGTCCCCAGGATATGATTTATTACTTCTCTGCTAAATATTTCCCTGCTCATAAGAAACAAGCTGCTTTAAAGGAAATATACAACTTTGTGCAAATTGAAGAAGAGAGTCTCCAACAAGGTTGGGGGAGGCTTCTCAAGTTACTTAATGCTTTGCCTGATCATCCTCTTAAGAAAAATGAAATACTTGATATCTTTTATAATGGACTAACCGATGCTTCCAGAGATTACCTGGATAGTTGTGCTGGTTCTCTTTTCAGGGAAAGAACACCGGATGAAGCTGAAATTCTATTAATAATATGTTGACAAATGAAAATAATTGGGCACCTCCTGAGCCAGCTCCTGAGCCAGCCCCTGCTCCAGTTACTGAGCCTATTCCTAAACCAACTCCGAAGAAGAAATGTGTTCTATTTCTCAGTCCTGAAGATATACAAGAGGCAAAGAAATCTACGAAAGAGAAAGGTATTAAAGCTGAAGATGTTAAGAATTTACCTCGTATTGAAGAAATTCATGGTCTTAATTTACCGCCTGTTGAAGAAACATATGATTTAAATTCATTACCTATTGAAGAACCTCCTGATCTTGATAACCCGACACATGTAGTAAAGGTAAATTCTCTCTATAGATTTGATGAAGGTGATATTCCTCACTATAATTCTGTTAGACAATGCTTTGATGAGTTTGATAATTTTATCGTCAAACAAGAAAACTTCAATGCTTATTTTGGTAGACAATTAAAACAAAATGCCTATATGATTAAACACTTGGGTGATTATATGGCTAATATTAGAGGTGAACTTAAACTTGTTAGCAAACATGCTTCTATGGTTACCACTCAGGTAGAGTGGCTACTAGAACTGGTAGAATGACTCAGGAACCTTTGTATCCTGAAGGCCACCCTAAGAGAATTGAACAAGATTCTCAGCGAAATAATATTGATGCACCTAGTTCTTCTAAAAGGAAGAAAAAGAAAAATGATAGGACTTTGCAAACTTCTAGTGAACCTATTGCTGAACCACCTGAGAATCCAAATGATATCTCTATCTTTGATGCTAAAACACAATCTGGTAATGAACATGAGCCTAACGAAAATGTTAATGATGATGTTCATGATGATGCTCAACCTGTAATGATAATGATGTAGAAATTGAACCTGCTGTTGATCTTGATAACCCACAATCAAAGAATCAACGTTATGACAAGGGAGACTTTGCTGCTAGGAAACATGGTAAAAAAAGGGATCCATGGGTTCAGAAACCCATGCCTTTTCCTCCCAAACCATCCAAGAAAAAGGATGATGAGGATTTTGAGCGCTTTGCTGAAATGATTAGACCTATCTTTTTGCGTATGCGATTAACTGATATGCTCAAAATGAATCCTTATGCTAAGTATATGAAGGATATTGTCACTAATAAAAGAAAGATACCGGAAGCTGAAATTTCCACCATGCTTGCAAATTATACTTTTAAAGGTGGAATACCAAAGAAACTTGGAGATCCAGGAGTGCCTACTATACCATGCTCCATTAAAAGAAACTATGTTAAAACTGCTTTGGGTGATCTTGGAGCCGGTGTCAGTGTTATGCCTCTCTCTTTATATCATAGACTTGATTTGTATAAGTTGACACCTACTGAAATATCTTTGCAAATGGCTGATAAATCAACTGCCATACCGGTCGGTATTTGTGAGGATGTGCCTGTTGTGGTTGCAAACGTTACTATTTTAACGGACTTTGTTATTCTTGATATTCCTGAGGACGATAGTATGTCTATTATTCTTGGAAGACCTTTTTTGAATACTGCAGGGGCTGTTATTGATTGCAACAAAGGCAATGCCACCTTTCATGTTAATGGTAATGAGCATACGGTACACTTTCCGAGGAAACAACCTCAAATTCATAGTATCAATTCTATTGGAAAAATTCCATTGATTATATTTGGAGGTTTTGAATTTCCTCTTCCTACTATCAAAAAGAAATATGATATTCTTATTATAGGGGATGTGCATATCCCCGTTGAGGTAACATAGTGATATTCGTAATTGCTCCGGTTCCATGTTAATCGGAATGAGTTTGTTAACAAGACTTGATCAACCTTGTTAGTGGATTCTTTTTTATGAGCATGAGACGGATGAAACTAGAAGCACAAACTTTTGTACCTTCTTTATACTTTCTGTTATTTAGTTGAAATAAAGTAAAAATATTATTATTCTCTCTGTTTCCTGATTTATCCGTGCAATATAAAAATACCCCGAAAATAAAAGTCCTCCAAATGCCATGCCAATTTAATATGATTTTTTCGGGAATATTTGAGGATTTATGGTACTGAAAGCACCGCGGGGGGAGCTGCCACCTGGCCACGAGGGTGGAGGACGCGCCCTACCCCCCAGGGCGCGCCCCTGCCTCGTGGGCCCACGGTGGCCCTCCTCCACTTATTCCTGCACCCATCCTCTTTTTCTTCCTCCCACAAACACGAATATCCAACTCAAGCACGAGTTCTAGCTCACTTTGCTGCGATATTCGATCTCCTTGCTCAAAGCACCTCTCACAAAACTGCTTGGGGAGATTGTTTCTTGGTATGTGACTCCTCCTTTGGTCCAATTAGTTTTTTCTCTAGTGCTTTATTCATTGCAAATTTGTGCTGCATAGGTGACCATGTTCTTGAGCTTGCATGTCAAATTTATATGGTTCCAAGTAGTTCTAATGCATGATATAGCCTCTAGGCACTTGTAGGAGTAGTTGCTATCAATTTTATTGAAGTTGGTTCACTTTTTGTTTGAAGTTACTAAAAATTTCAGAATATTTCAGAAAATAATGAAGAGACTTTTGAGGGGCTCATCGAGCCGAAGCTCGAAGGAAAAACAAAATGAAGAAGCACAGAGGCCCAAATATAATTTTCCTCGTACCACGGAGGTCCGGCCGTGTGAATGGCCCTCCGATAACTTCTTGAGACAAGCTGGGATTTATGAGGATTTCTATTCATTGACTGAGAATGTTGGCCTCACCGACTTCCTCCGCGACCAATGTCATCAGTATCTCTTACTCACTAATACTTTTGTGCAAAACTTCTACTATTTTCCTAAGGAATCACCCCCTTCAGTAGAGTTTCATTTATATGACCTTGTTAAGAAGATGCCATTAACTTAATTTTGCAAGGTTTGCAAAATACCCTCCGAGGGTACCTTAGATGAACCACATCGTAAGGATGTGGAAGAATTTATTAACACCATCACTGTGGGAGAAACCAGGAAGGTTTCTGATGCAAGAATCACTAGCATACATTTTCCTGTTTTACGCTACTTTGCCTTATTTGCTAGTCGTTGCTTGATTGGTCGCGGAAACTGTGGAAACCTTAGTGTTCCTGATATTATAATTTTGTTCCATGGTTTTGTACCGCGGTAACACTGTTAGTATGGGCGGAATTATTGCTAAACAATTAAGTTAGAACCGTACTAAAGGCCCCATCTTTGGAGGTACTTATGCTTCGCGCCTAGCTGCACATTTTAACATACCTATTAGGCTTTATGATAAAGAAGAAAAATTGCTGCCTGGTGCTTATTTAGATTATAAGAGTATGCTAGCGCATGATTTTATTGTTAAAGGTAGGGAAGGAGAGCTTAAATATAAACTGTATTTCAATAAAAAATCATCCTGAGACTATTACCTTGCCTGCTCCTTCCTTGTTTAATTTTGAAGGACCGTATCTCGTTACGTGGGCTGCCGTTCAAGCCTACCGGAATCCTGCACTAGCCCCGAAACCGGAAGCACAATATGAGCCTCCAAGACAGTCTGTTTATTCTTGGGATCCGGAGGTGGTTGCCAGCCAATGGCAGTCAGAGTCTTCTTCATTGCAGTACGACCCCAGCTACACCTATGGGCATCCGCCAGGCCATCCCTGGCAATAAACCAACTTAGGCCAAAAGCCTAAGCTTGGGGGAGTACGTATTTCCCACCGACATTACATTTATGTTTACACACACTCATTGCTAGATGTCGTTGCTCATACTCTTTCACGGTAATATCCATGCTAGTTTATTTTCTTTTTCCCGCTTTCTTCTTGTGTGTTTGTTAAACCTTAAGAAAAACCAAAAAAATAGTAGTAGTTTACTTTTCTTGCTATAGTAGTAATAATTAAAAAGAAAACCCAAAAATATTTCCCGTTCTTCTTTTTGCTTGTTGGGAGCTTTCCCGTGTAAATAGTTTTATTTTTATTTTCTTTGGGGGTCGATAGGAGAAGACCATGATCAAATTGTTCGGCGTTAGGAAAAACTATGCAATAAAGGAACGCCATGAGTCATTCTGGCATCCGAATACTTACGATTTCGCCAGGGGCTTGGCCCTGTGCGGCCACTCCTCTTCGCCGTCGTTGGCGTTGGTGGAGTAGTCCAGAAGAAGGGTTTTCCCCTTATTGGACCCTCCAGCCTCCCCAGTTGGGGCGGCCTTCCTTTTCTTTCCTCCCCCCGCTTGAGGGGGAGAGGCCTCTTCTTCCTCCTCCTCGTCTTCACGGGAGGAGTGCGTCTCAGAGCCGTCGGACGACGACTCCGACACCACTAGATGCCAGGAACTCTTTCGAGTTCCCGCGACCTTCTTCTTGGCCTTCTTCTCCGGCACCACTTAGGGTGCCGGAACCAGCAGCCCCCTCAAGCGGGTGTCCGCTGGGTCTTCGGGCAATGGAGCCGGACAGTTGATCTGTTCGGACTTCTCCTGCCATTCCTACTAAAGGTAAGGGAGTTTAGATCCCGCATAAAGTCAAACTATGAAAAATAAATATCCTATAAAAGGTAAAAACGGCTTACCGCGCCGGCTTGACGCTGCGCGCTGAAACCGCGATCCTCAGTAGCGGATGCGGGAGCTTCGGCACCCTTGAATAGCACCTTCCAGGCATCTTCGTACATTGTGTCGAAGAGCCTGCTCAGGGTTTGGTACTGGGCCGGATTGAACTCCCACAAGCTGAAAGCCCGTTGTTGTCATGGGAGTATCCGGCGTATGAGCATGACCTGGACTACACTGACAAGCTTGAGCTTCTTGTCCACCAGGTTTTGGATGCATGTTTGGAGTCCGGTCAGCTCTCCCTTTTTGACCCACGATAGGCCCGTCTCCTTCCAGGAGGTGAGCCGCGTAGGAGCTCCGGATCGGAACTTGGGGGCTGCGACCCATTTAGGGTCACGCAGCTCGGTGATGTAGAACCACCCCGATTGCCACCCCTTTAGGGTCTCCACGAAAGAGCCCTCGAGCAATAGGACATTGGGCATTTTGGCCACCATGGCACCTCCGCACTCCGCCTGGCAGCTGCGCACTACCTTCGGCTTGACGTTAAAGGTCTTCAGCCATAAACCGAAGTGGGGTGGGATGCGGAGGAAGGCCTCGCACACAACGATGAAAGCCGAGATGTTGAGGATAAAGTTTGGGGCCAGATCGTGGATATCTAGGCCTTGGTAGGACATGAGATCCCGGACAAATGGGTGGAGAGGAAAACCTAGTCTGCGGAGGAAATAGGTGAGGAACACCACCCTCTCATGGGGCCTTGGGGTGGGAAGGAGCTGCCCCTTTTCGGGAAGCCGATACGCGATGTCGTCAAACAAGTATCCGGCCTTCCTTAGCTTTTTGATGTGTCCCTCCGTTACGGAGGAGACCATATGATGGGTTTCGTAGTAATTTCAAAAATTTTCCTACGCACACGCAAGATCATGTGATGCATAGCAACGAGAAGGGGGGGAGTGTGATCTACATACCAAGTAGATCGACAACGGAAGCATTTGGTTGATGTAGTCGTACGTCTTCACGATCCGACCGATCAAGCACCGAAACTACGCCACCTCCGAGTTCTAGCACACGTTCAGCTCAATGACGATCCCCGGACTCCGATCCAGCAAAGTGTCGGGGAAGAGTTCCGTCAGCACGACGGCGTGGTGACGATCTTGATGTACTATAGCAGCAGGGCTTCGCCTAAACTCCGCTACAATATTATCAACGACTATGGTGGCTGGGGGCGCCGCACACGGCTAAGCAAAAAGATCACGTGGATCAACTTGTGTGTTTCTGGGGTGCCCCTGCCTCCGTATATAAAGGACTAAAGGGGGGAGGCCGGCCGGCCATGAGGGGCGCGCCAGGAGAGTCCTACTCCCTCTGGGAGTAGGATTCCCCCCCCCCCCCCAATCCTAGTTGGAATAGGACTCGCGGAGGGGGGGGGGAAAGAGAGAGAGGGGCCGGCCCCCTCTCCTTGTCCAATTCGGACCAAGGGAGGGGAGGGGCGCGCGGCCCACTATGGGCTGCCTCTTCTCTTTTCCACTAAGGCCCAATAAGGCCCATCTAGCTCCCCGGGGGGTTCCGGTAACCTCCCGGTACTCCGGTAAAATCCCGATTTCACCCGGAACACTTCCGATATCCAAACATAGGCTTCCAATATATAAATCTTTATGTCTCGACCATTTCGAGACTCCTCGTCATGTCCGTGATCACATCCGGGACTCCGAACAACCTTCGGTACATAAAAATGCATAAACTCATAATATAACTGTCATCGTAACCTTAAGCGTGCGGACCCTACGGGTTCGAGAACAATGTAGACATGACCGAGACACGTCTCCGGTCAATAACCAATAACGGGACCTGGATGCCCATATTGGCTCCTACATATTCTACGAAGATCTTTATCGGTCAGACCGCATAACAACATACGTCGTTCCCTTTGTCATCGGTATGTTACTTGCCCGAGATTCGATCGTCGGTATTCCAATACCTAGTTCAATCTCGTTGTTGGCAAGTCTCTTTACTCGTTCTGTAATACATCATCCCGCAACTAACTCATTAGTCGCAATGCTTGCAAGGCTTAAGTGATGTGCATTACCGAGAGGGCCCAGAGATACCTCTCCGACAATCGGAGTGACAAAACCTAATCTCGAAATACGCCAACCCAACATGTACCTCCGGTAAACGGGGGTTGCATAATCTCATAGTTATAGGAACATGTATAAGTCATGAAGAAAGCAATAGCAACATACTAAACGATCGGGTGCTAAGCTAATGGAATGGGTCATGTCAATCAGATCATTCACTTAATGATGTGATCCCGTTAATCAAATAACAACTCATTGTTCATGGTTAGGAAACATAACCATCTTTGATTAACGAGCTAGTCAAGTAGAGGCATACTAGTGACACTTTGTTTGTCTATGTATTCACACATGTATTATGTTTCCGGTTAATACAATTATAGCATGAATAATAAACATTCATCATGATATAAGGAAATAAATAATAACTTTATTATTGCCTCTAGGGCATATTTCCTTCAGTCTCCCACTTGCACTAGAGTCAATAATCTAGATTACACAGTAATGATTCTAACACCCATGGAGCCTTGGTGCTGATCATGTTTTGCTCGTGGAAGAGGCTTAGTCAACGGGTCTGCAACATTCAGATCCGTATGTATCTTGCAAATCTCTATGTCTCCCACCTGGACTAGATCCCGGATGGAGTTGAAGCGTCTCTTGATGTGTTTGGTCCTTTTGTGAAATCTGGATTCCTTTGCCAAGGCAATTGCACCAGTATTGTCACAAAAGATTTTCATTGGACCCGATGCATTAGGTATGACACCTAGATCGGATATGAACTCCTTCATCCAGACTCCTCCGTTCGCTGCTTCCGAAGCAGCTATGTACTCCGCTTCACATGTAGATCCTGCTACGACGCTTTGTTTAGAACTGCACCAACTGACAGCTCCACCGTTTAATGTAAACACGTATCCGGTTTGCGATTTAGAATCATCCGGATCAGTGTCAAAGCTTGCATCAACGTAACCTTTTACGGTGAGCTCTTTGTCACCTCCATATACGAGAAACATATCCTTAGTCCTTTTCAGGTATTTCAGGATGTTCTTGACCGCTGTCCAGTGATCCATTCCTGGATTACTTTGGTACCTCCCTGCTAAACTTATAGCAAGGCACACATCAGGTCTGGTACATAGCATTGCATACATGATAGATCCTATGGCTGATGCATAGGGAACATCTTTCAAATTCTTTCTACCTTCTGCAGTGGTCGGGCATTGAGTCTTACTCAACTTCACACCTTGTAACACAGGCAAGAATCCTTTCTTTGCTTGATCCATTTTGAACTTTTTCAAAACTTTGTCAAGGTATGTGGTTTGTGAAAGTCCAATTAAGCGTCTTGATCTATCTCTATAGATCTTAATGCCTAATATGTAAGCAGCCTCACCGAGGTCTTTCATTGAAAAACTTTTATTCAAGTATCCTTTTATGCTATCCAGAAATTCTATATCATTTCCAATTAGCAATATGTCATCCACATATAATATCAGAAATGCTACAGAGCTCCCACTCACTTTCTTGTAAATACAGGCTTCTCCGAAAGTCTGTATAAAACCAAATGCTTTGATCACACTATCAAAACGTTTATTCCAACTCCGAGAGGCTTGCACCAGTCCATAAATGGATCGCTGGAGCTTGCACACTTTGTTAGCTCCCTTTGGATCGACAAAACCTTCCAGTTGCATCATATACAACTCTTCTTCCAGAAATCCATTCAGGAATGCAGTTTTGACATCCATCTGCCAAATTTCATAATCATAAAATGCGGCAATTGCTAACATGATTCGGACAGACTTAAGCATCGCTACAGGTGAGAAGGTTTCATCGTAGTCAATCCCTTGAACTTGTCGAAAACCTTTCGCGACAAGTCGAGCTTTGTAGACAGTAACATTACCATCAGCGTCAGTCTTCTTCTTGAAGATCCATTTATTCTCAATTGCTTGCCGATCATCGGGCAAGTCAACCAAAGTCCATACTTTGTTCTCATACATGGATCCCATCTCAGATTTCATGGCTTCAAGCCACTTTGCGGAATCTGGGCTCACCATCACTTCTTCATAATTCGTAGGTTCATCATGATCTAGTAGCATGACTTCCAGAACTGGATTACCGTACCACTCTGGTGCGGATCTTACTCTGGTTGATCTACGAGGTTCAGTAGTATCTTGTTCTGAAGTTTCATGATCATTATCATTAGCTTCCTCACTAATCGGTGTAGGTGTCGCAGAAACAGGTTTCTGTAATGTACTACTTTCCAATAAGGGAGCAGGTACAGTTACCTCGTCAAGTTCTACTTTCCTCCCACTCACTTCTTTCGAGAGAAACTCCTTCTCAAGAAAGTTACCGAATTTAGCAACAAAAGTCTTGCCTTCGGATCTGTGATAGAAGGTGTATCCAATAGTTAACTTTGGATATCCTATGAAGACACATTTCTCCGATTTGGGTTCGAGCTTATCAGGTTGAAGCTTTTTCACATAAGCATCACAGCCCCAAACTTTAAGAAACGACAACTTTGGTTTCTTGCCAAACCACAGTTCATAAGGCGTCGTCTCGACAGATTTTGATGGTGCCCTATTTAACGTGAATGCGGCCGTCTCTAGAGCATAACCCCAAAATGATAGCGGTAAATCAGTAAGAGACATCATAGATCGCACCATATCTAGTAAAGTACGATTACGACGTTCGGACACACCATTACGTTGTGGTGTTCCGGGTGGCGTGAGTTGCGAAACTATTCCACAGTTTTTCAAATGTACACCAAACTCGTAACTCAAATATTCTCCTCCACGATCAGATCGCAGAAACTTTATTTTCTTGTTACGATGATTTTCAACTTCACTTCCAAATTCTTTGAACTTTTCAAATGTTTCAGACTTGTGTTTCATTAAGTAGATATACCCATATCTGCTTAAATCATCTGTGAAGGTGAGAAAATAACGATATCCGCCACGAGCCTCAATATTCATCGGACCACATACATCTGTATGTATGATTTCCAACAAATCTGTTGCTCTCTCCATAGTACCGGAGAACGGTGTTTTAGTCATCTTGCCCAAGAGGCACGGCTCGCAAGTACCAAGTGATTCATAATCAAGTGTTTCCAAAAGTCCATCAGTATGGAGTTTCTTCATGCGCTTTACACCGATATGACCTAAACGGCAATGCCACAAATAAGTTGCACTATCATTATCAACTCTGTATCTTTTGGCTTCAACATTATGAATATGTGTGTTACTACTATCGAGATTCATCAAAAATAGACCACTCTTCAAAGGTGCATGACCATAAAAGATATTACTCATATAAATAGAACAACCATTATTCTCTGATTTAAATGAATAACCGTCTCGCATCAAACAAGATCCAGATATAATGTTCATGCTCAACGCTGGCACCAAATAACAATTATTTAGGTCTAATACTAATCCCAAAGGTAGATTTAGAGGTAGCGTGCCGACCGCGATCACATCGACTTTGGAACCATTTCCCACGCGCATCGTCACCTCGTCCTTTGCCAGTGTTCGCTTAATCCGTAGTCCCTGTTTCGAGTTGCAAATATTAGCAACAGAACCATTATCAAATACCCAGGTGCTACTGCGAGCTCTAGTAAGGTACACATCAATAACATGTATATCACATATACCTTTGTTCACCTTGCCATCCTTCTTATCCGCCAAATACTTGGGGTAGTTCCGCTTCCAGTGACCAGTCTGCTTGCAGTAGAAGCACTCAGTTTCAGGCTTAGGTCCAGACTTGGGTTTCTTCTCTTGAGTAGCAACTTGCTTGCCGTTCTTTTTGAAGTTCCCCTTCTTCTTCCCTTTGCCCTTTTTCTTGAAACTAGTGGTCTTGTTGACCATCAACACATGATGCTCCTTCTTGATTTCTACCTCCGCGGCTTTCAGCATTGCGAAGAGCTCGGGAATAGTCTTATTCATCCCTTGCATATTATAGTTCATCACGAAGCTCTTGTAGCTTGGTGGCAGTGATTGGAGAATTCTATCAATGACGCAATCATCTGGAAGATTAACTCCCAATTGAATCAAGTGATTATTATACCCAGACATTTTGAGTATATGCTCACTGACAGAACTGTTCTCCTCCATCTTGCAGCTATAGAACTTATTGGAGACTTCATATCTCTCAATTCGGGCATTTGCTTGAAATATTAACTTCAACTCCTGGAACATCTCATATGCTCCATGACGTTCAAAACGTCGTTGAAGTCCCGATTCTAAGTCGTAAAGCATGGCACACTGAACTATCGAGTAGTCATCAGCTTTGCTCTGCCAGACGTTCATAACATCTGGTGTTGCTCCAGCAGCAGGCCTGGCACCCAGCAGTGCTTCCAGGACGTAATTCTTTTGTGCAGCAATGAGGATAATCCTCAAGTTACGGACCCCGTCCGTGTAATTGCTACCATCATCTTTGAATTTTACTTTCTCAAGGAACACATTAAAATTCAACGGAACAACAACACGAGCCATCTATCTATAATCAAACATACATAAGCAAGATACTATCAGGTTCTAAGTTCATGCTAAATTTAAGTTCAATTAGTCAAATTACTTAAAGAACTCCCACTTAGACAGACATCCCTCTAATCCTCTAAGTGATCACGTGATCCAAATCAACTAAACCATGTCCGATCATCACGTGAGATGGAGTAGTTTCATCGGTGAACATCATTATGTTGATCATATCTACTATATGATTCACGCTCGACCTTTCGGTCTCCGTGTTCCGAGGCCATATCTGCATATGCTAGGCTCGTCAAGTATAACCCGAGTATTCTGCGTGTGCAAAGCGGGCTTGCACCCGTTGTAGATGGACGTAGAGCTTATCACACCCGATCATCACGTGGTGTCTCAGCACGAAGAACTTTCGCAACGGTGCATACTCAGGGAGAACACTTCTTGATAATTTAGTGAGAGATCATCTTATAATGCTACCGTCAATCAAAGCAAGGTAAGATGCATAAAAGATAAACATCACATGCAATCAATATAAGTGATATGATATGGCCATCATCATCTTGTGCCTGTGATCTCCATCTCCGAAGCACCGTCATGATCACCATCGTCACCGGCGCGACACCTTGATCTCCATCGTAGCATCGTTGTCGTCTCGCCAATCTTATGCTTCCACGACTATCACTACCGTTTAGTAATAAAGTAAAGCATTACATCGCGATTGCATTGCATACAATAAAGCGACAACCATATGGCTCCTGCCAGTTGCCGATAACTCGGTTACAAAACATGATCATCTCATACAATAAAATTCAGCATCATGTCTTTACCATATCACATCACAACATGCCCTGCAAAAACAAGTTAGACGTCCTCTACTTTGTTGTTGCATGTTTTATGTGGCTCCTACGGGCTTAAGTAAGAACCAATCTCACCTACGCATCAAAACCACAACGATAGTTTGTCAAATAGACTCCGTTTTAACCTTCGCAAGGACCGGGCGTAGCCACACTCGGTTCAACTGAAGTTGGAGAGACTGTCTCCCGCAAGCCATCTATGTGCAAAGCACGTCGAGGGAACCGGTCTCACGTAAGCGTACGCGTAAGGTTGGTCCAGGTCGTCTCGTCCAACAATGCCGCCGAACCAAAGTATGACATGCTGGTAGGCAGTATGACTTGTATCGTCCACAACTCACTTGTGTTCTACTCGTGCATATAACATCAACATCAATAACCTAGGCTCGGATGCCACTGTTGGGTTTCGTAGTAATTTCAAAAAAATTCCTACGCACACGCAAGATCATGTGATGCATAGCAACGAGGGGGAGAGTGTTGTCTACGTACCCAACGCAGACCGACTGCGGAAGCGATGACACGACGTAGATGAAGTAGTCGTACGTCTTCACGATCCAACCGATCAAGCACCGAAACTACGGCACCTCCGAGTTCGAGCACACGTTCAGCTCGATGACGATCCCCGGACTCCGATCCAGCAAAGTGTCGGGGAAGAGTTCCGTCAGCACGACGGCGTGGTGACGATCTTGATGTACTACAGCAGCAGGGCTTCGCCTAAACTCCGCTACAATATTATCGAGGACTATGGTGGCTGGGGGCGCCGCACACGGCTAAGGAAAAGATCACGTGGATCAACTTGTGTGTTTTTGGGGTGCCCCTGCCTCCGTATATAAAGGAGTAGAGGGGGGGAGGCTGGCCGGCCATGAGGGAGGCGCAGGAGGAGTCCTACTCCTTCCGGGAGTAGGACTCCCCCCCCCCAATCCTATTCCAAATAGGATTCCCAAGGGGGGAAAGAGAGAGAGGGGGGCCGGCCACCTTCTTCTAGTCCTAATAGGACTAGGGGAGGGGGAAGTGGCGCAGCCACCTTGGGCTGCCCCTTTCTCCTTTCCACTAAGGCCCATGTAGGCCCATATGGTTCCCGGGGGGTTCCGATAACCTCCCGGTAACCCGGTAAAATCCCGATTTCACCCGGAACACTTCCGATATCCAAACATAGGCTTCCAATATATCAATGTTTATGTCTCGAGCATTTCGAGACTCCTCGTCATGTCCGTGATCACATTCGGGACTCCGAACAACCTTCGGTACATCAAAATGCATAAACTCATAATATAACTATCATCGTAACCTTAAGCGTGCGGACCCTACGGGTTCGAGAACAATGTAGAAATGACCGAGACACGTCTCTGGTCAATAACCAATAGCGGGACCTGGATGCCCATATTGGCTCCTACATATTCTATGAAGATCTTTATCGGTCAGACCGCATAACAACATACGTCGTTCCCTTTGTCATCGGTATGTTACTTGCCCGAGATTCGATCGTCGGTATTCCAATACCTAGTTCAATCTCGTTGTTGGCAAGTCTCTTTACTCGTTCTGTAATACATCATCCCGCAACTAACTCATTAGTCGCAATGCTTGCAAGGCTTAAGTGATGTGCATTACCGAGAGGGCCCAGAGATACCTCTCCGACAATCGGAGTGACAAAACCTAATCTTGAAATACGCCAACCCAACATGTACCTTTGGAGACACCAGTAGAGCTCCTTTATAGTCACCCAGTTACGTTGTGACGTTTGGTAGCACACAAAGTGTTCCTCCGGTAAACGGGAGTTGCATAATCTCATAGTTATAGGAACATGTATAAGTCATGAAGAAAGCAATAGCAACATACTAAACGATCGGGTGCTAAGCTAATGGAATGGGTCATGTCAATCAGATCATTCACTTAATGATGTGATCCCGTTAATCAAATAACAACTCATTGTTCATGGTTAGGAAACATAACCATCTTTGATTAACGAGCTAGTCAAGTAGAGGCATACTAGTGACACTTTGTTTGTCTATGTATTCACACATGTATTATGTTTCCGGTTAATACAATTGTAGCATGAATAATAAATATTCATCATGATATAAGGAAATAAATAATAACTTTATTATTGCCTCTAGGGCATATTTCCTTCACCATCCACTTGCCTCCCGCTCCAGACATGGCTGGAGAAGGTTGAGGTGGGGAATGCGAACTTGGGCGCTGGAGATCGAGTATGCGAAAATGGATGAGCAAAGGAGGAAGAAGGCGTAGGTGAAAAGGTGGATCCTTATCCCCTTATATGGGCGGACGAAAACTGCGTGCCCCCACTAGCCTGGTAAAACTCGCTTATCTCCCAAGCGCCGTAATCAATGGCGCGCTTGGGTTACCCACGCCCGTATTGATGAGAATCCCGAAATAAGGGGACATGATCTCTGCTTCAACAAGACGTGCCAAGGAAACCGCCTCGCTAAACACGCTGAGGTGGGACAACAAAACGATTCGAGTAAAGGCTTGGCCGTGGTGTGGTGTCACGCCACGAAATGCGTCAGCTGATTAGATTTGTGTAAATACTACTCTCTCTCTATGGCAGTGTGTGGAATTTATTTTGCAGAGCCGGACACTATCCTTGTGATTCGAATTCTTATATGAAGTATTCCGAGGAGGAACCCGCCTTGCAATGCCGAAGACAATTTGCGTGCCGGACTCGTCGTCATTGAAGCCTGGTTCAGGGGCTACCGAGGGAGTCCTGGATTAGGGGGTGTCCGGATAGCCGGACTATAACCGTTGGTCGGACTCCTGGACTATGAAGATACGAGATTGAAGACTTCGTCCCGTGTCCGGATGGGATTTTCCTTGGCGTGGAAGGCAAGCTTGGCGATGCGGATATGTAGATCTCCTTCCGTTGTAACCGACTCTGTGTAACCCTAACCCTCTCCGGTGTCTATATAAACCAGAGGGTTTTAGTCCGTAGGACGAACAACAATCATACCATAGGCTAGCTTCTAGGGTTTAGCCTCTCTGATCTCGTGGTAGGTCTACTCTTGTACTACCCATATCATCAATATTAATAAAGCAGGAGTAGGGTTTTACCTCCATTGAGAGGGCCCGAACCTGGGTAAAAACATCGTGTCCCTTGTCTCCTGTTACCATTTGCCTAGATGCACAGTTCGGGACGCCCTACTCGAGATCCGCCGGTTTTGGCACCGACACCCGTTTTGCGGTATGCCACACCCCTCCCGATGAACAGGGCCCCCGTTTCGACCGTAGTGCTCGAACACAAGTCCGTTTTGTCCGTTTTGCGGTACGCCACACCCCTCCCGATGAACAGGACCCCCGTTTCGACCGTAGGAGGTCCGTTTCGTCCGTTTTGCGGTATGCCACACCCCTCTCGATCAACATGACCCCCGTTTCGACCGTAGGAGGTCAGTTTCCTCCGTTCTGCGGTACGCTAGGCCTCATTTCCATCGCCTGTTCTGTACAACCCTCCCGATGAACACGACCATGTTGGGGAACATAGTAATTTCAAAAAAAATTCCTACGCACATGCAAGATCATGGTGATGCATAGCAACGAGAGGGGAGAGTGTGATCTACGTACCCTTGTAGACGGACAGCGGAAGCGTTACCACAACGCGGTTGATGTAGTCGTACGTCTTCACGGCCCGACCGATCAAGCACGGAAACTACGGCACCTCCGAGTTCTAGCACACGTTCAGCTCGATGACGATCCCCGAACTCTGATCCAGCAAAGTGTCGGGGAAGAGTTCCGTCAGCACGACGGCGTGGTGACGATCTTGATGTACTACCGTCGCAGGGCTTCGCCTAAGCACCGCTACAATATTATCGAGGATTATGGTGGAAGGGGGCACCGCATACGGCTAAGAATATGATCACGTGGATCAACTTGTGTGTCTAGGGGTGCCCCTGCCCCCGTATATAAAGGATCAAGGGGAGGAGGCCGGCCGACCCCTATGGCGCGCCAAGCAGGAGTCCTCCTCCTAGTAGGAGTAGGACTCCTACTAGGAGGGGGAAAGAAGTGGGGAGGGAGAAGGAAAGGGGGGCGCCGCCCCCCCTCTCCTAGTCCAATTCGGACCAGGGGCGAGGAGGTGCGCGGCCCACCTTTGGCTGCCCCTCTCTCTCTCCACTAAGGCCCATATGGCCGATTGCTTCTCCCAGGGGGGGGGGGTTCCGGTAACCCTCCGGCTCTCCGGTATTCTCCGAAATCACCCGAAACACTTCCGGTGTCCGAATATAGCCGTCCAATATATCAATCCTTATGCCTCGACCATTTCGAGACTCCTCGTCATGTCTGTGATCACATTTGGGACTCCGAACTAACTTCGGTACATCAAAACTCATAAACTCATAATATAACTCTCATCGAAACCTTAAGTGTGCAGACCCTACGGGTTCGAGAACAATGTAGACATGACCGAGACACGTCTCCGGTCAATAACCAATAGCGGAACCTGGATGCTCATATTGGCTCCTACATATTCTACGAAGATCTTTATTGGTCAGACCGCATAACAACATACGTTGTTCCCTTTGTCATCGGTATGTTACTTGCCCGAGATTCGATCGTCGGTATCTCAATACCTAGTTCAATCTCATTACCGGCAAGTCTCTTTACTCGTTTCGTAATACATCATCTCGCAACTAACTCATTAGTTGTAATTCTTGCAAGGCTTATGTGATGTGCATTACCGAGAGGGCCCATAGATACCTCTCCGACAATCGGAGTGACAAATCCTAATCTCGAAATACGCCAACCCAACATTCATCTTTGGAGACACCTGTAGAGCTCCTTTATAATCACCAAGTTACGTTGTGACGTTTGGTAGCACACAAAGTGTTCCTCCGGTAAACGTAAGTTGCATAATCTCATAGTCATAGGAATATGTATAAGTCATGAAGAAAGCAATAGCAACATACTAAACGATCGGGTGCTAGGCTAATGGAATGGGTCATGTCAATCACATCATTCTCCTAATGATGTGATCCCATTAATTAAATGACAACACATGTCTATGGTTAGGAAACATAACCATCTTCGATTAATAAGCTAGTCAAGTAGAGGCATACTAGTGACACTTTGTTTGTCTATGTATTCACACATGTATTATGTTTCCGGTTAATATAGTTCTAGCATGAATAATAAACATTTATCATGAAATAAGGAAATAAATAATAACTTTATTATTGCCTCTAGGGCATATTTCCTTCAGACGACGCATTCCATTGCCCCCATGAACACGACGACGACGTTGTTTCTCCGTTCCGACCCAGCCATGTACACGAGCCATGGTTGTACATATGCGCGAGTAGGCGTTCGAGACCCCGCCCGTATGTACACATACATGGCCGTATTTTCTTTCTTGCACCCTGGCCGCTGTACATACGTGTGCATGCTATGTGCGCGCCTCTACTACGACATGTGCATGCCTCTACGTGGACTAGTATATATGTATGTGTTGGGGATCGTAGTAGAAATTTAAAATTTTCTACGCATCACCAAGATCAATCTATGGAGTAACCTAGCAACGAGGGGAAGGGGAGTGCATCTACATACCCTTGTAGATCGCTAAGCGGAAGCTTTGCAAGAATGCGGATGAAGGAGTCGTCCTCGTAGCGATTCAGATCGTAGTTGGTTCCGATCTAAGCGCCGAACCACGGCGCCTCCACGTTCAACACACATGCAGCCCGGTGACGTCTCCCACGCCTTGATCCAGCAAGGGGAGAAGGAGAGGTTGGGGAAGACTCTGTCCAATAGCAGCACGACGGCGTGGTGGTGGTGGAGGAGCGCGGAACTCCAGCAGGGCTTCGCCAAGCACTACGAGAGACAAGGAGGGAGAGAGGTAGGGCTGCGCCAAGAGGGAGATCAAATCATGTGTTGGGCAGCCCCCATACCTCAAGTATATATAGGGGGAGGGGAGGGGCTGCGACCCCACCTAGGGTTCCCTCCCTAGGGGTGGCGGCAGCCCCCAGATCCCATCTGGGAGGCGCCAAGGGGGGAGAGAGGGGGCGCACCTAGGGTGGGCCTTAGGGCCCATCTGCGCCTAGGGTTTGCCCGCTCTCCTCTTGAGGGCGCCTTGGGCCTTGTTGGGGGGGTGCACCAGCCCACCTGGGGCTGATTCCCTCCCACACTTGGCCCACGCAGCCTTCTGGGGTTGGTGGCCCCACCTGGTAGACCCCCGGACCCTCCCGATGGTCCCGGTACATTACCGATAGTACCTGAAACTTTTCCAGTGACCAAAACGGGACTTCCCATATATAAATCTTTACCTCCGGACCATTCCGGAACTCCTCGTGACGTCCGGGATCTCATCCGGGACTCCGAACAACATTCGGTAACTGCATACATACTTTCCTTATAACCCTAGCGTCATCGAACCTTAAGTGTGTAGACCCTACGGGTTCGGGAACCATGTAGACATGACCGAGACAACTCTCCGGACAATAACCAACAGCGGGATCTAGATACCCATGTTGGCTCCCACATGTTCCACGATGATCTCATTGGATGAACCACGATGTCAAGGATTCAATCAATCCCGTATACAATTCCCTTTGTCTACCGGTATAGTACTTGCCCAAGATTCAATCGTCGGTATCCCGATACCTTGTTCAATATCGTTACCGGCAAGTCTCTTTACTCGTTCCGTAACACATCATCCCGTGATCAACTCCTTGATCACATTGTGCCATTGTGATGATGTCCTACCGAGTGCCCCCAGAGATACCTCTCCGTCACACGGAGTGACAAATCCCAGTCTCGATTCATGCCAACCCAATAGACACTTTCGGAGATACCCGTAGTGCACCTTTATAGCCACCTAGTTACGTTGTGACGTTTGGTACACACAAAGCATTCCTACGGTATCCGGGAGTTGCACAATCTCATGGTCTAAGGAAATGATACTTGACATTTAGAAAAGCTTTAGCATACGAACTACACGATCTTGTGCTAGGCTTAGGATTGGGTCTTGTCCATCACATCATTCTCCTAAAGATGTGATCCCGTTATTAATGACATCCAATGTCCATGGTCAGGAAACCGTAACCATCTATTGATCAACGAGCTAGTCAACTAGAGGCTTACTAGGGACATGGTGTTGTCTATGTATCCACACATGTATCTGAGTTTCCTATCAATACAATTCTAGCATGGATAATAAACAATTATCATGAACAAGGAAATATAATAATAACTAATTTATTATTGCCTCTAGGGCATATTTCCAACAGTCTCCCACTTGCACTAGAGTCAATAATCTAGTTCACATCGCTATGTGATTAACACTCAAGGTCACATCCCCATGTGACTAGCACCCAAAGAGTTCTGGGTTTGATCATGTTATGCTTGTGAGAGATGTTATAGTCAATGGGTCTGAACCTCTCAGATCCGTGTGTGCTTTACAAATCTCTATGTCATCTTGTAGATGCAGCTACCACGCTCTATTTGGAGCTATTCCAAATAAATGTTCTACTATACAAATCCGGGTTACTACTCAGAATCATCCAGATTAGTGTCAAAGATTGCATCGGCGTAATCCTTTACGACGAACTCTTTTACCACCTCCATAATCGAGAAAATTCCTTAGTCCACTAGTTACTAAGGATAACCTTGACCGTTGTCCTGTGATCCATTCCTAGATCACATTTGTACCCCTTCAGGTGTGGTACACAACATAACATACTTTAGAGCCTACGTCTTAAGCATAGGGGACGCCCTTCGTTCTTTCTCTCTATTCTACCGTGGTCAAGTCTTGAGTCTTACTCAATACTCATACCTTATAACACAGCCAAGAACTCCTTCTTTGCCGATCTATTTTTGAACTCCTTCAAAATCTTGTCATGGTATGTGTTCGTTTGAAAGTACTATTAAGCGATTTTGATCTATCCTTATAGATCTTGATGCTCAATGTTCAAGTATCTTAATCCAGGTTTTCCATTGAAAAACACTTTTCAAATAACCCTGCATGCTTTCCAGAAATTCTACATCATTTCTGATAAAAAATATGTTAACAACATATACTCATCAAAATTCTATAGTGCTCCCACTCACTTCTTTGGAAATATAAGTTTCTCATAAACTTTGTATAAATCCAAAATATTTGATCATCTCATCAAAGCGTACATTCCGATTCCGATATGCTTACTCCAGTCCTTAGAAGGATTGCTAGAGCTTTGCATACTTGTTAGCATCTTTCAGGATTGACAAAACCTTCTGGTTGTATCTAAAGGAAATATGCCCTAGAGGCAATAATAAAGTTATTATTTATTTCCTTATTTCATGATAAATGTTTATTATTCATGCTAGAATTGTATTAACCGGAAACATAATACATGTGTGAATACATAGACAAACAAAGTGTCACTAGTATGCCTCTACTTGACTAGCTCATTAATCAAAGATGGTTATGTTTCCTAAGCATAGACATGTGCTGTCATTTGATTAATGGGATCACATCATTAGGAGAATGATGTGATTGACATGACCCATTCCATTAGCTTAGCACCCAATCGTTTAGTATGTTGCTATTGCTTTCTTCATGACTTATACATGTTCCTATGACTATGAGATTATGCAACTCCCGTTTACCGGAGGAACACTTTGTGTGCTACCAAACGTCACAACGTAACTGGGTGATTATAAAGGAGCTCTACAGGTGTCTCCATATATGAATGTTGGGTTGGCGTATTTCGAGATTAGGATTTGTCACTCCGATTGTCGGAGAGGTATCTCTGGGCCCTCTCGGTAATGCACATCACATAAGCCTTGCAAGCATTACAACTAATGAGTTAGTTGCGAGATGATGTATTACGAAACAAGTAAAGAGACTTGCCGGTAACGAGATTGAACTAGGTATTGAGATACCGACGATCGAATCTCGGGCAAGTAACATACCGATGACAAAGGGAACAACGTATTTTGTTATGCGGTCTGACCGATAAAGATCTTCGTACAATATGTAGGAGCCAATATGAGCATCCAGGTTCCGCTATTGGTTATTGACCGGAGACGTGTCTCGGTCATGTCTACATTGTTCTCGAACCCGTAGGGTCCGCACACTTAAGGTTTCGATGACAATTATATTATGAGTTTATGAGTTTTGATGTACCCAAGTTAGTTCGGAGTCCCGGATGTGATCGTGGACATGACGAGGAGTCTCGAAATGGTCGAGACATAAAGATTGATATATTGGACGGCTATATTCGGACACCGGAAGTGTTCCGGGTGATTTCGGAGAAAACCGGAGAGCCGGAGGGTTACCGGAACCCCCCGGGAGAAGCAATGGGCCATATGGGCCTTAGTGGAGAGAGAGAGGGGCAGCCAAAGGTGGGCCGCGCGCCTCCCCCCCTGGTCCGAATTGGACTAGGAGAGGGGGGGGGGGGCGGCGCCCCCCTTTCCTTTTCCCTCCCCACTTCTTTCCCCCTCCTAGTAGGAGTCCTACTCCTACTAGGAGGAGGACTCCTCCTTGGTGCGCCATAGGGGCCGGCCGGCCTCCTCCCCTTGATCCTTTATATACGGGGGCAGGGGGCACCCCTAGACACACAAGTTGATCCACGTGATCATATTCTTAGCCGTGTGCGGTGCCCCCTTCCACCATAATCCTTGATAATATTGTAGCGGTGCTTAGGCGAAGCCCTGCGACGGTAGTACATCAAGATCGTCACCACGCCGTCGTGCTGACGGAACTCTTCCCCGACACTTTGCTGGATTGGAGTCCGGGGATCGTCATCGAGCTGAACGTGTGCTAGAACTCGGAGGTGCCGTAGTTTCGGTGCTTGATCGGTCGGGCCGTGAAGACATATGACTACATCAACCGCGTTGTGCTAACGCTTCCGCTGTCGGTCTACAAGGGTACATATATCACACTCTCCCCTCTCGTTGCTATGCATCACCATGATTTTGCGTGTGCGTAGGAAAATATTGAAATTAGTACGTTCCCCAACAGTGGCATCCGAGCCTAGGTTTTATGTGTTGATGTTATATGCACGAGTAGAACACAAGTGAGTTGTGGGCGATATAAGTCATACTGCTTACCAGCATGTCATACTTTGGTTTGGCGGTATTGTTGGACGAAGCGGCCTGGACCGACATTACGCGTACGCTTACGCGAGACCGGTTCTCCCGACGTGATTTGCACAAAGGTGGCTAGCGGGTGACAGTTTCTCCAACTTTAGTTGAACCGAGTGTAGCTACGCCCGGTCCTTGCGAAGGTTAAAACAGCACCAACTTGACAAACTATCATTGTGTTTTTGATGCGTAGGTAAGATTGTTTCTTGCTTAAGCCCGTAGCAGCCACGTAAAACTTGCAACAACAAAGTAGAGAACGTCTAACTTGTTTTTGCAGGGCATGTTGTGATGTGATATGGTCAAGACATGATGGTAAATTTTATTGTATGAGATGATCATGTCTTGTAACCAAGTTATCGGCAACTGGCAGGAGCCATATGGTTGTCGCTTTATTGTATGCAATGCAATTGCGCTGTAATGCTTTACTTTATCACTAAGCGGTAGCGATAGTCGTGGAAGCATAAGATTGGCGAGAAGACAACGATGCTACGATGGTGATCAAGGTGTCGCGCCGGTGACGATGGTGATCACGACGGTGCTTCGAAGATGGAGATCACAAGCATAAGATGATGATGGCCATATCATATCACTTATATTGATTACATGTGATGTTTATCTTTTATGCATCTTATCTTGCTTTGATTGACGGTAGCATTTTAAGATGATCTCTCACTAATTATCAAGAAGTGTTCTCCATGAGTATGCACCATTGCGAAAGTTCTTCGTGCTGAGACACCACGTGATGATCGGGTGTGATAGGCTCTACGTTCAAATACAACGGGTGCAAAACAATTGCACACGCAGAATACTCAGGTTATACTTGACGAGCCAAGCATATACAGATATGGCCTCGGAACACAGAGACCGAAAGGTCGAGCGTGAATCGTATAGTAGATATGATCAACATAGCGATGTTCACCAATGAAACTACTCCATCTCACGTGATGATCGGACATGGTTTGGTTGATTTGGATCACGTAATCACTTAGAGGATTAGAGGGATATCTATATAAGTGGGAGTTCTTTAGTAATATGATTAATTGAACCTAAATTTATCATGAAATTAGTACCTGATAGTATCTTTCTTGTTTATGTTTGATTGTAGATAGATGGCCCGTGCTGTTGTTTCGTTGAATTTTAATGCGTTCCTTGAGAAAGCAAAGTTGAAAGATGATGGTAGCAATTACACAGACTGGGTTCGTAACTTGAGGATTATCCTCATTGCTGCACAGAAGAATTACGTCCTAGAAGCACCGATGGGTGCCAGGCCTGCTGCTGGAGCAACACCAGATGTTATGAACGTCTGGCAGAGCAAAGCTGATGACTACTCGATAGTTCAGTGTGCCATGCTTTACGGCTTAGAATCAGGACTTCAACGACGTTTTGAACGTCATGGAGCATATGAGATGTTCCAGGAGTTGAAGTTAATATTTCAAGCAAATGCCCGGATTGAGAGATATGAAGTCTCCAATAAGTTCTATAGCTGCAAGATGGAGGAGAACAGTTCTGTCAGTGAGCATATACTCAAAATGTCTAGGTATAATAATCACTTGATTCAATTGGGAGTTAATCTTCCAGATGATTGCGTCATTGACAGAATTCTCCAATCACTGCCACCAAGCTACAAGAGCTTCGTGATGAACTATAATATGCAAGGGATGAATAAGACTATTCCGGAGCTCTTCGCAATGCTGAAAGCTGCGGAGGTAGAAATCAAGAAGGAGCATCAAGTGTTGATGGTCAACAAGACCACTAGTTTCAAGAAAAAGGCAAAGGGAAGAAGAAGGGGAACTTCAAAAAGAACAGCAAGCAAGTTGCTACTCAAGAGAAGAAACCCAAACCTGGACCTAAGCCTGAAACTGAGTGCTTCTACTGCAAGCAGACTGGTCACTAGAAGCGGAACTGCCCCAAGTATTTGGCGGATAAGAAGGATGGCAAGGTGAACAAAGGTATATGTGATATACATGTTATTGATGTGTACCTTACTAATGCTCGCAGTAGCACCTGGGTATTTGATACTGGTTCTGTTGCTAACATTTGCAACTCGAAACAGGGACTACGGATTAAGCGAAGATTGGCTAAGGACGAGGTGACGATGCCCGTGGGAAATGGTTCCAAAGTCGATGTGATCGCAGTCGGCACGCTACCTCTACATCTACCTTCGGGATTAGTATTAGACCTAAATAATTGTTATTTGGTGCCAGCGTTAAGCATGAACATTATATCTGGATCTTGTTTGATGCGAGACGGTTATTCATTTAAATCAGAGAATAATGGTTGTTCTATTTATATGAGTAATATCTTTTATGGTCATGCACCCTTAAAGAGTGGTCTATTCTTATTAAATATCGATAGTAGTGACACACATATTCATAATGTTGAAACCAAAAGATGCAGAGTTGATAATGATAGTGCAACTTATTTGTGGCACTGCCATTTGTGTCATATTGGTGTAAAGCGCATGAAGAAACTCCATACTGATGGGCTTTTGGAACCACTTGATTATGAATCACTTGGCACTTGCGAACCGTGCTTTACGGGTAAGATGACAAAAACACCATTCTCCGGTACTATGGAGAGAGCAACGGATTTGTTGGAAATCATACATACAGATGTATGTGGTCCGATGAATATTGAGGCTTGTGGCAGATATCGTTATTTTCTCACCTTCACAGATGATTTAAGCAGATATGGGTATATCTACTTAATGAAACATAAGTCTGAAACATTTGAAAAGTTCAAAGAATTTCAGAGTGAAGTTGAAAATCATCGTAGCAAGAAAATAAAATTCCTACGATCTGATCGTGGAGGAGAATATTTGAGTTACGAGTTTGGTGTACATTTGAAACAATGTGGAATAGTTTCGCAACTCACGCCACCCAGAACACCACAGCGTAATGGTGTGTCTGAACATCATAATCGTACTTTACTAGATATGGTGCGATCTATGATGTCTCTTACTGATTTACCGCTAGCATTTTGGGGATATGCTCTAGAGACGGCCGCATTCACGTTAAATAGGGCACCATCAAAATCCGTTGAGATGACGCCTTATGAACTGTGGTTTGGCAAGAAACCAAAGTTGTCATTTCTGAAAGTTTGGGGTTGCGATGCTTATGTGAAAAAGCTTCAACCTGATAAGCTCGAACCCAAATCGGAGAAATGTGTCTTCATAGGATATCCAAAGGAAACTATTGGATACACCTTCTATCACAGATCCGAGGCAAAACTTTTGTTGCTAAATTCGGAAACTTTCTAGAGAAGGAGTTTCTCTCGAAAGAAGTGAGTGGGAGGAAAGTAGAACTTGACAAGGTAACTGTACCTGCTCCCTTATTGGAAAGTAGTACATTACAAAAACCAGTTTCTGTGACACCTACACCAATTAGTGAGGAAGCTAATGATAATGATCATGAAACTTCAGAACAAGATACTAATGAACCTCGTAGATCAAACAGAGTAAGATCCGCGCCAGAGTGGTACGGTAATCCTGTTCTGGAAGTCATGCTACTAGATCATGATGAACCTACGAACTATGAAGAAGCTATGGTGAGCCCAGATTCCGCAAAATGGCTTGAAGCCATGAAATCTGAGATGGGATCCATGTATGAGAACAAAGTATGGACTTTGGTTGACTAGCCAATGATCGGCAAGCAATTGAGAATAAATGGATCTTTAAGAAGAAGACTGACGCTGACGGTAATGTTACTGTCTATAACGCTCGACTTGTCGCAAAAGTTTTCGGCAAGTTCAAGGGATTGACTATGATGAGACCTTCTCACCCGTAGCGATGCTTAAGTCTGTCCGAATCATGTTAGCAATTGCCGCATTTTATGATTATGAAATTTGGCAAATGGATGTTAAAACTGCATTCCTGAATGGATTTCTGCAAGAAGAGTTGTATATGATGCAGTCGGAAGGTTTTGTCGATCCAATGGGAGCTAACAAAGTGTGCAAGCTCCAGCGATCCATTTATGGACTGGTGCAAGCCTCTCAGAGTTGGAATAAACGCTTTGATAGTGTGATCAAAGCATTTGGTTTTATACAGACTTTTGGAGAAGACTGTATTTACAAGAAAGTGAGTGGGAGCTCTGTAGCATTTCTGATATTATATGTAGATGACATATTAATAATCGGAAATGATATAGAATTTCTGAATAGCATAAAGGGATAATTGAATAAAAGTTTTTCGATGAGAGACCTCGGTGAAGCTGCCTACATATTGGGCATCAAGGTCTATAGAGATAGATCGAGACGCTTAATTGGACTTTCACAAAGCACATACCTTGACAAAGTTTTGAAAAAGTTCAAAATGGATCAAGCGAAGAAAGGATTCTTGCCTGTGTTACAAGGTGTGAAATTGAGTAAGACTCAAAGTCCGACCAATGCAGAAGATAGAGAGAAAATGAAAGATGTTCCGTATGCTTCAGCCATAGGCTCTATCATGTATGCAATGCTGTGTACCAGATCTGATGTGTGTCTTGCTATAAGTCTAGCAGGGAGGTACCAAAGTAATCCAGGAGTGGATCACTGGACAGCGGTCAAGAACATCCTGAAATACCTGAAAAGGACTAAGGATATGTTTCTCATATATGGAGGTGACAAAGAGCTCATCATAAATGGTTACGTTGATGCAAGCTTTGACACTGATCCGGACGATTCTAAATCGCAAACCGGATACGTGTTTACATTAAACGGTGGAGCTGTCAGTTGGTGCAGTTCTAAACAAAGCGTTGTGGCGGGATCTACATGTGAAGCGGAGTACATAGCTGCTTCGGAAGCAGCAAACGAAGGAGTCTGGATGAAGGAGTTCATATCCGATCTAGGTGTCATACCTAGTGCATTGGGTCCAATGAAAATCTTTTGTGATAATACTAGTGCAATTGCCTTGGCAAAGGAATCCAGATTTCACAAGAGAACCAAGCACATCAGGAGACGCTTCAACTCCATCCGGGATCTAGTCTAGGTGGGAGACATAGAGATTTGCAAGATACATACGGATCTGAATGTTGCAGACCTGTTGACTAAGCCTCTTCCACGAGCAAAACATGATCAGCACCAAAGCTCCATGGGTGTTAGAATCATTACTGTGTAATCTAGATTATTAACTCTATCGCAAGTGGGAGACTGAAGGAAATATGCCCTAGAGGCAATAATAAAGTTATTATTTATTTCCTTATTTCATGATTAATGTTTATTATTCATGCTAGAACTGTATTAACCGGAAACATAATACATGTGTGAATACATAGACAAACAAAGTGTCACTAGTATGCCTCTACTTGACTAGCTCATTAATCGAAGATGGTTATGTTTCCTAACCATAGACATGTGTTGTCATTTGATTAATGGGATCACATCATTAGGAGAATGATGTGATTGACATGACCCATTCCATTATCTTAGCACCCGATCGTTTAGTATGTTGCTATTGCTTTCTTCATGACTTATACATGTTCCTATTACTATGAGATTATGCAACTCCCGTTTACCGGAGGAACACTTTGTGTGCTACCAAACGTCACAACATAACTGGGTGATTATAAAGGAGCTCTACAGGTGTCACCAAAGATGAATGTTGGGTTGGCGTATTTCGAGATTAGGATTTGTCACTCCGATTGTCGGAGAGGTATCTCTGGGCCCTCTCGGTAATGCACATCACATAAGCCTTGCAAGCATTACAACTAATGAGTTAGTTGCGAGATGATGTATTACGAAACGAGTAAAGAGACTTGCTGGTAACAAGATTGAACTAGGTATTGAGATACCGACGATTGAATCTCGGGCAAGTAACATACCGATGACAAAGGGAACAACGTATGTTGTTATGCGGTCTGACCGATAAAGATCTTCGTAGAATATGTAGGAGCCAATATGAGCATCCAAGTTCCGCTATTGGTTATTGACCGGAGACGTGTCTCGGTCATGTCTACATTGTTCTCGAACCCATAGGGTCCGCACACTTAAGGTTTCGATGACAGTTATATTATGAGTTTATGAGTTTTGATGTACCAAAGTTAGATCGGAGAGCCGGATGTGATCACAGACATGACGAGGAGTCTCGAAATGGTCGAGACATAAAGATTGATATATTGGACGGCTATATTCGGACACCGGAAGTGTTCCGGGTGATTTCAGAGAAAACTGGAGAGCCGGAGGGCTATCGGAACCCCCCTGGGAGAAGCAATGGGCCATATGGGCCTTAGTGGAGAGAGAGAGGGGCAGCCAAAGGTGGGCCACGTGCCTCCTCCCCCCTGGTCCCAATTGGACTAGGTGAGGGGGGGCGGCGCCCCCCTTTCCTTCTCCCTTCCCACTTCTTTCCCCCTCCTAGTAGGAGTCCTACTCCTACTAGGAGGAGGACTCCTCCTTGGCGCGCCATAGTGGCCGGACGGCCTCCTCCCCTTGATCCTTTATATACGGGGGCAGGGGGCACCCCTAGACACACAAGTTGATCCATGTGATCATATTCTTAGCCGTGTGCGGTGCCCACTTCCACCTTTTCACCTACGCCTTCTTCCTCCTTTGCTCATCCATTTTTGCATACTCGAGCTCCAGCGCCCAAGTTCGCATTCCCCACCTCAACATTCTCCAGCCATGTCCGGAGCGGGAGACACGTGGATGGTCTCCTCCGTAACGGAGGGACACATCAAAAATCTGAGGAAGGCCGGATACTTGTCTGACGACATCACGCATTGGCTTCCCGAAAAGGGGCAGCTCCTTCCCACCCCTAGGCCCCATGATAGGGTGGTGTTGTTGGGGAACATAGTAATTTCAAAAAAATTCCTACGCACACGCAAGATCATGGTGATGCATAGCAACGAGAGGGGAGAGTGTTGTCTACATACCCTCGTAGACCGACAGCGGAAGCGTTATGACAACGCGGTTGATGTAGTCGTACGTCTTCACGGCCCGACCGATTAAGCACCGAGACTACGACACCTCCGAGTTCTAGCACACGTTGAGCTTGATGACGATCCCCGGACTCCGATCCAGCAAAGTATCGGGGAAGAGTTCCGTCAGCACGACGGCGTGGTGACGATCTTGATGTTCTACTGTCGCAGGGCTTTGCCTAAGCACCGCTACAATATTATCGAGGATTATGGTGGAGGGCGGCACCGCACACGGCTAAGAGAACGATCATGACGATCAACTTGTGTGTCTAGAGGTGCCCCGCTGCCCCCGTATATAAAGGAGCAAGGGGGGAGGAGGCCGGCCCTAGGAGGGGCGCGCCAGGTGTTGGGGATATTACTACTGGGCGTAAACTGGCCTATCTGGGCCGGGTTTACTTCGTCAGTAGTTAAGTATGTTAAAGCCCAAGAAGACAGATGAGGGCTCAGGGCCCATGGTCGGTTCAAGGCCTGTAGCCGTAAACCGGCATTAGTAGTTAACTTGTATTGTATGTTAGGAATAAGTAGAGACCAAATCGGACACATCTATGAGCCGGTATTGGGACTGTGTAAGCCGACGGGAGTCACCCGTGTATATAAGGGGACGACCCGACGGCGGTTCAAGGACAACAGACAACAACTCGAGACATAGGCGAAGCTTGTTTGCTCCCTAGTCATCGAAACCCCATCAATTCCATCACAACTAGACGTAGGCTTTTACCTTCATCGAAGGGGCCGAACTAGTATAAACTCTCTTGCGACCCTGTGTCCGCTTTAACCCCTTCAAGCTAACCCGTCGCGATGGCTCCACGACTAAGTCCTTTCTCTAGGACATCTGCCATGACAAAGCCACGATAGTTGGCGCCCACCGTGGGGCTATCGCACGATGGTTTCCGGTTCTTAGAGGGCCGCTTTGAAGGACTCGAGGGCTACGCGGTAGGCGGATGACTAAGAGTCGTCGCGGCAAGTTCTACATCGACGACGCAGGCTGGGGCCACGAGGCCGGCTCAATTGAGTACGGGTACCGGGTCCCCTTTGGAGGCATTCACGTTTTCATTGGCAAGATCAGTGAACCGGGCCCTGAGCCGGACATCTGCACCGACCTCGTCGAGATGGCTCAGCGTGCGTGATCCGCCCGGGTTAAACCGGCCATGAAGCGTGCCTTCGTGGGAGTCATCCATGGAGGAAGTTATGAGGACGGATCGGAATCTCGCGGCGATACCGTCGTTTGTTCCGATGATGAGTCATCGACCGGAGAAACCGAATCTCTTTATCAGCTACAAGACGGCCGGATTGGGGGCTGTTCCGATGGCGACAGTATTCCGGACCCCTCTCATCTGCCCAACCGGGTTGTAATATTCATGACTGGCACACAAGTAGCGCTTCATTCTTTGACCGCTGCAGCAACAACCTCCGGTTCAGCAGCAGCGACGGCTGCCAGGGCAGGAGGCCCTGTGCGCCCGCGGGCTCAAGTTCTATCAGAGCTGTTTGATGCGTTGGCTGTGCTTATGGCGGAGGCTAATCCGGCGGATCAGGGCATTCACAACGCCGAGATTGCAAAAGTGAAGGAACAGATCACCCAGGCCAAGGCAGATCTGGCAGCTGAGGACACCAGGATGGCCACAGAGCGGGCCGCTTTAGACGCACAAGCCTACATGCTCATGTTGGACCAGAGTGCGTTGCAGGAAGTCATGAGGAGGAAGTACCGATCCCGTTTGCCTCCGGTTTTTGAGGCCAGAGACCTTTTCAACACTCCAGGAGTAGGAACCGGCAATCCGCTGGAGGGAAACCGGGCGGAAGCTCCCGGGACCGGGGCACCGGTTCAGCCTCGTCAGATGGACCCGCCTCGTCAAAACACCGTTATACCTCAGGCTGTTTTAACACCTCCGGGTCACTACTCCAACCCAATGGACAATCTCGTTGCCGTTGCTGCACGGCTGGAGGCCATTCCAATCGAAGGTGATTCGTAGAGACGCGACGGGTCAAGGAGCTTCTGAGGACAACTTTGGTCCAACAGGAAGCGTACTCGTACAGCCGCGACCGGATCCACTCGACCCCCCGTCCAAGCCGGAGCTATAGCAGACATATGGATGAACCGACAGTGTCAAGTAACGAACGACGTGGAGCACCCCGTGGCAACAACCCGACGGGTGGTGCTGATAACGCTCAGGAAGTGGTGAACCGGGCCCGAGCGTGCAGGGAGGCCGAGTTAGCCACACAGCATCAGGATCGGCAGCTCACGCCGGTTCGTCCAACCATCGCAATCGAACCTGGTGTTACTTCTAGTTCTTTGGGGGTGCTTTGCCTTATCCCCGCTTTATGCAATGTGCGCCTGCCCAAGGATTTCAAAGGCCCGTGCAAGGTACCAAATTACACGGCGGATCAGCCTCCGGAGACATGGGTGGAGAGCTATGAAATGGCCATGGAGATGCTTGATGTGGATGACGCGGTGTGTGCGAAATACTTCACCATGATGCTTGAAGGAATGGCCCGTACTTAGTTAAAAAGCTTGCCGGCTAATTCTATCAGTTCATGGGCCCAATTACGAGCCCGGTTTATCAGCAATTTCAAGGATACATGTAAACAGCCTATGTCGATAGTGGACTTAGCTGCATGCGTCCAGGAGGAAGGAGAGTCAACGACTCATTGGGTGCGCCGGGTTTCACAAGTGTTGCACCCATCAGACCGCATCAATGCTGACACCGTAGTGTTAACCTTAGAAGGCAACTGCCGGTTTGGGCCCCTGAAGCTGAAGTTGGGACGGATGAAGCGTCATTGCACTGACATGGGGACCCTCATGGCCGCTTTGGTGAAATATGCTGATTCTGATAGTACCAAGGATCCCGAATCTGATGATGACAAGACAGGGAAGGGAAAGAGGAACATCAATTCCAAAGGTCAGCAGCATCACTCGGCAGGCAATGGTGGTGGAGGCAAGCGTAAAGCGGATGGTAACATGGACTTTGTGGCTAATACTAACGCACAGGACAATGGCCAGCGACGCAGGGGTAAACCGAAAAATCATAATGGGGCACCCAACCCTAACCCAGACCGCCTAAACTATCTGCTAAGCCAGCCATGTCCAAGACATGGGACGAAGGAGGTGCCAGCAAACCACCTTTGGAAGGATTGCTTTATTATGCAGGAGTTCAAGAATTCTAATAATTTTCGGTATGATCATGAATCTGGCGGTGGCTCAAGATCCGGGCCGGGTTACGATGGAGGAAGTTCCGGTTCAGGATTTAATGGTAATCCGGGCGGACATAATGGTCAAAATAGTCAGAACAACCAGGGTGGTTTCAACCAACAGCAGCAACAGTCAGGTTACCAGAGCAACCCAAAGCAGTTGAGTAGTTGGCAGTACCATGTCTTCACCACTAGCTTGGACAAGCGAGACCGGAAGGTTCAGAGGCGGGCCGTCAACTCTGTTGAACCAGCCAAATCCCGTTATCTATGTTGGTCTGAACAGCCAAGCATATGGAGCAGAGCGGATCACCCTCCCCAGGTCGATAATCCGGGTCAGTTGGCTCTGGTGGTGACGCCTCAGGTGGGAGGTTATAAGTTCACCAAGGTGCTCATGGATGGAGGTAGCAGCATTAATATCTTGTACTATGAGACCTTCCGTCGTATGGGACTGACAGATAAAAATCTTAAACCATCTGATACGGTGTTCCACAGTGTAGTACCTGGCAGATCAGCATATCCTGTTGGTAAGATAGCTCTAGAAGTGGCCTTTGGGGATGATCATGATTCTAGGTCGGAGACATTGATGTTTGAAGTGGTGAAAATCCAAAGTCCGTATCACGCCCTATTTGGGCGACCGGCCTACGCCAAGTTTATGGCAGGGCCCTATTATGTGTATTTGCAGCTCAAGATGCCGGGTCACAAGGGGACAATAACGGTTCACGGAAGCCGCAAATTCGCTTTGGAGTGCGAGGAAGGTGATGCGGCCTATGCAGAGTCGGTTTGTGCCACCGAGGAGCTGAAGTATTATAAGGACAATGTTGATCCGGCGGACATGACTCCATTAAAGAAGCCAACTACGGAGCATGATCCAGCCCTGAAGTTCAAATCGGTAGCAGAAACTAAGCTTGTTGACTTTGTACCTGGCGATTCGTCCAAGCAGTTCAGCATCAGTGCTAATTTGGATCCGAAATAGGAAAGCGCGCTCATCGAGTTTATCCATGAGAATCGGGACATTTTTGCATGGAAGCCCTCTGACATGCGAGGTGTACCGAGGCAACTCGCTGAGCATACCCTTAATGTGGATCCTAAAAACAAACCGGTGAAACAGTTCCTCCGCTGGTTTAACGAAGAAAGACGCAAGGCAATTGGAGAAGAGGTAGCCAGGCTCTTAGCAGCTGGTTTTATTGTTGAAGTTTTTCACCCTAAGTGGCTTGCCAATCCGGTGCTGGTCCTTAAGAAAAACGGCACCTGGCGCATGTGTGTGGATTACACAGATCTTAATAAAGCTTGTCCAGCAGATCCTTTTGCCCTCCCCCGTATTGATCAAATTATTGAAGCTACGGCAGGTTGTGAGCGTTTAAGTTTTTTGCATGCATATTCTGGCTATCATCAGATCAAAATGGCAGTTAAGGACCAGGAGAAAACGACATTCATAACTCCCTTTGGAGCCTTCTGCTATGTGTCTATGCCCTTTGGGCTCAAGAGTGCCCAGGCAACTTATCAACGTTGTGTGCAAAATTGTCTACACAAACAGATTGGCCGTAATGTACACGCCTACGTGGATGATATCGTGGTTAAATCCAGGGAGAAGGAGACTCTGATTGGTGATTTAAAGGAAACCTCTGATAACCTGAGGACATACAAGATGATGCTTAATACGGACAAATGCGTCTTTGGTGTACCGGCGGGCAAGTTATTAGGCTTCCTGGTGTCCAATAGGGGAAATGAGGCTAATCCAGAGAAGATCACAGCCATCACCTCCCTGGCTAAACCGAAGTGTATCAATGATGTTCAACGCCTGGCAGGCCGGATTGCCGCATTAAGCCGGTTTATCAGTCGTCTTGGTGAGAAGTCAATCCCTTTGTATCAGATGTTGAAGAAGACGAATCAGTTTGTCTGGAGTTCTGCTGCTGATGAAGCATTTGAGGACTTAAAGCGGCAATTGGCCAATCCGCCTGTGCTCGCCGCTCCCATTGACAAGGAGCCGTTACTGCTATATGTTGCTGCTAATGCTCGGGCGGTCAGCGTGGCTATTGTGGTGGAGTGAAAGGAGGCAGGTAAGGAGCATCTGGTTCAACATCCGGTCTATTATATCAGCGAGGTGCTCATTGAGTCCAAGAAAAGGTATCCGCATTGGCAGAAGCTGGTGTATGGAGTTTTTATGGCAAGCCGGAAGCTTAAACAATACTTCCAAGGGCATCCAATTACGGTGGTCAGTTCTGCTCCTTTGGGGGATATCATCCAGAACCGGCAAGCAACTGGCCGGATTGCCAAGTGGGCTATAGAGCTTGGGCCGCACGATTTGAAGTATGTGCCTCGGACGGCGATTAAGTCTCAAGCACTAGTTGATTTTATCAATGATTGGACGAAAATGCAAGCACCTGAAGAAAAGCCGGATCACACATATTGGACCATCCATTTTGACGGATCCAGGCAATTGGAAGGTTCGGGGGCTGGAGTCGTATTAACTTCCCCACGAGGTGATAACTTTTGTTATGTTCTCCGCTTAATGTTCCCTTGTACTGACAATGCAGCTGAGTATGAAGCCTTGCTCCATGGTCTCCGGATGGCTAAGGAGATGAATCTAGGTCGAGTTAAGTGCTTCCGTAACTCGGACCTTGTGGCTCAGCAAGTGTCTGGTACTTGGGACTCCAAGGATCCACTCATGGCAGCATATCGTCATGAGGTGGATATTGTTGTAGGTCATTTCAAAGGCTATCAGGTGGACCACGTGGACCGGCGGAAAAATGAAGCGGCAGACGCTTTAAGCCGGCTGGGCTCTTAGCGCAAACCGGTTCCGCCCAATGTTTTTCTAGATGTGCTGGACAACCCGTCGGTCAAGATCCCTGGTGAAGCGGATTTGGCTATTCCTGATCTGGAAGCTCAATTGGTGGCAGCTCTTCATGTTATTCCGGATTGGACGCTTCCCTACCTGGCGTACAAGGACCGGGGCGAGTTACCAGAGGATGAGACTCTGGCCAGACAGATAATCCGGCGATCCAAGTCCATGACTATTATCAACGGCGAGTTGCATCATTGCAGTGTGTCAGGAGCATTTCAACGCTGTGTGTCTCCTGAAGAAGGCCGTGAAATTTTGCGTGAGATCCGCGCAGGATATTGTGGTCACCATGCCGGTTCAAAATCTCTGGTGGCTAAAGCGTTTCGCCATGGTTTCTATTGGTTAACTGCTCATGCTGATGCAGAAGATCTGGTTAGACAATGTGATGGTTGCCAAAAGTTCTCAAGACGTGCTCATGTACCAGCTCAAGAATTGAGAATGATTCCAATTACTTGGCCGTTTGCGACTTGGGGGCTGGATATGGTTGGGCCTTTCAAAAGGTCCAAAGATAAGAAGACTCACCTCCTGGTGGCGGTTGACAAGTTTACAAAGTGGGTGGAGGCAGAACCTGTTAGCAAGTGTGATGCGGCCACGGCGGTTCAGTTCATTAAAAAAGTGATTTTCCGGTTTGGCTTTCCACGCAGTATCATCACAGATAATGGTACCAATTTGTCCAAAGGTGCCATGAAGGAGTTCTGCGAACGAGAGCACATCCGGCTCGACGTTTCATCAGTGTCACACCCACAGTCCAATGGTCAAGCAGAAAGAGCTAATCAAGAGATCTTGAGAGGCATCAAGCCTCGGCTCATGGTTCCTTTGCAGAGAATGTCGGGTTGTTGGGTAGAAGAATTACCATCTGTGTTATGGAGCATCAATACAACACCCAACAGGTCAACAGGATACACACCGTTCTTCATGGTTTATGGAGCGGAGGCGGTTCACCCCAGTGATATCCATCATGATTCACCTCGTGTGACGGCTTATATTGAAGCAGACAATGAAACGGCACGGCAAGATGCTTTGGACCGGTTGGATGAAGAGCGTGATATAGCAGCCGCCCGATCGGCGATTTACCAACAGGATCTTCGTCGTTATCACAGTCACCGAGTCAGAACCAGAACCTTCCAGGAAGGAGATTTGGTGCTTCGGCTCATCCAAGATCAGACTGATATGCATAAGTTATCCCCACCTTGGGAGGGGCCTTTCGTGGTCAGCAAGAATCTTCACAACGGGTCATACTATCTGATCGATATTCGAGAGCATAAGGACTCACGTACATTAGAGGAGGAAACCAACAGGCCATGGAACATAGCTCATCTTCGGCCTTATTATACCTGAGCCATTGGTTCTACTTATGTACATATTACAACGATGTATATATTATGATTAACTATAATAAACCGGAACCTCAGCTAAAGTGGGGTATCTATTCTTTTACATCATGTGTGGTTACACGGAGTTGTTCTAAAGCGGCCTCCAGTTTACCCCTTGAGTTCGCTTTTCTAAAAGCATCGTGTTATATCACTTGGAGGTTTGGTCGTGTCCGAACCAATACCATACCTCTTGATAGGCGAGAGCCACCAGATCACTTGGGGACTTGGTCACGTCTGAACCACTCATGCCTCTTAATCGGCCTAAGGCCACAGAATCACTTGGGGGCTTGGTCGAACCCGAACCATCGCCATGCCACTTGGTCGGCATAAATGCCACGGTTTCATTTGGGGACCTGGCTGACTAGAACCATAGTTACACCTAACGGGAGCTTGGTCGTGTTCGGCCATCGTAACGCCATTTGATCAGCTCAAATAAACCTTTTTTGCAAATGGTTTTCTCATTGCTTTTGCTTCGCACTTTTCTTTGCAAGATACTTTTTTTCTTTTTTATTGCGTTCTTTTTAAACCGACAAAGTTTTCAACCAATCCATTGACGGAACACAGTTCACGTCAATCCGGAGACTATTTGCCCGGTTTGATCCTTGTTGTTAACATCCTCTTATGGAGTAACACGGTGTTTATTATAACCCGGCACAGTTTACATGGTAAACTAGCGTCATATATATACAGGAGCTGTTATCTCCTCCAACAATGTGGGTTTGCAAAACTCCGCTTCAAGATTGGCCAAGCCAACTTCACGCTCAACGATGGCAGGTATTATGTATCTCAAAAATTTGGTTATATACTTAATTTTTTTGGATGTTTTGACTTCATATATGCAGACATCATATTCCGCCTGACGGTACAACCGCGGTGGCACTTGAAGAGTTTCTTATTGCAGAAAGTGCTTTGGAAAATTCATCACCATAGGAAGAACAAATTATGCACGAAGGCATATCAACATCAAAAGTATCAGCTAGCCTATTACAAGGCAACATGGTGCCCATAATAATATCATTGTTTTTTGCAAAGGAGAGGCAGTTTTAAAACCAGCTTCCGGTTCAAGCTTGGTCACCAGCCTGGCCTGATGGTTGTGGGTCATCCTGCGCCGCTTCAGCCTCCGTTTCTCTACCCAGTGGCTGGAAATCAACAGTTGTCTAGTCGATTCCCATTAATGCTTGAAAAACAGCTTCATCATGGATCAGCAATAACGGGTCAATATCGGGAGTGTAAGTATGCTTACGGATTGGAGGGATCAGATTTTCCGATTCATGGATTGGTGCAGCTATTCGCTTCTTCTGATTGTCATATTGGGCTTGATAATGAGACAAGTCTGCTTCTTCAGCCAATTGACAAGCTAGCGGACGTACCTCTCGGTTTATTGCTCGCAGATCCTCTTCACCAAATTCTGACCCGTCTTCCTTCCAGCTGGGATAGCCCTGAGCTGCTTCAATAGGATCAAAATCCGGCACCCAGGCTTTTGCCCGGATTAAGGCATTGATCGCACCGGTTCGAGCAGCAGATTTCTTCAGCTCTTCAACCCGGGCAGGAAGCACCGACAGTTTATCAGAGTGTCTTGAGTCAAAGTGGGCGCCGGTTTGTTATGGGACGCGGTACAGATGATCCGCTGGGCATCAGTATACAATTGTTCAACCAATGTATAGGCGGCTTTCAGTTTCTTCCGCACATCTGACCCCAAGTGACCAATGCGTGTCCCTGAATACCATAAAGGGTTAATAAACCGGTAACTCTATAAGAAGGCAGAGCCAATTCAGAAGTCAAACTGACTTACTAAAGATAGCAGTAGTCATGGCATGCACGTGCCGCTTTATGCTGGTCAGTTCATCCGCCACTGGTTTTAGTGCAGCCTCGGCATCCTCTGCTCGTTTGATTAAAGCGGACTTTTCAGTGGCCCAATCCGCCCGCTTCTTCTTGAAGCTCTCCTTAAGCTGTTCCATGGCTCTTAAAGCGTTGGTTAATTCCTCTTTTTCTTTAGAGGTTTCAGCTTGTTGGGTTTTCAGGTTTTCTTGGAGATCGGCGACTTGGCTTTCTTTCGTTTTCAGCTCCGCCTGCATGCAGACAGTTATATGCTTCAACAAAACGGTACAAGGATTGAAGTACCAATCACATAACAAGTTATGCACTTAGAACTTGGGGGCTAATGCATATTCAATTGATTACAAAGTCCCAAGATCAATACAAGTATTCAACTTGGCACTTGGGGGGCTAATGGCTATTTGCTCATATATATATATTCTGATGCGGTAATCTCAATTACTTAAAGTACCGGTTTAACTACGCTAAGTTGAACCAGCCCTTGGGGGCTACATCGGCGAATTTCAAAGTACTAAGATTTATGTTAGTAAGTCCCGGTTTGAAAGAAGATTACAAACCGGCCCTTGGGGGCTAGGAGAGTCAGCAAGTATTGAAGCGTACAAGCAGGAAAGAGCATATGGAAGTTACCTCGTATTTATCCTTCATCATATTAACCAGACTGGCTTCATAGTCACGGCTGGTATACAGCCGGTTCAGGTAGCCGGAATGGATATCTTGGGTGTTCAGAGCAGCATAAGTTGCCAGATTAGCATTCCACTTGCCTTTACCAAAGGCAGCAAATTCTTCCTTGGCAGAATGTTTGGACAAAGCAACAGGGTTGCTTGGCTCGGTATGGCCAGTGCCAGTAATGACAACCTCGTCCTCCTGAGTATCGCCAGTTTGCACTGGAGCTATTGGCTTGTCAGTAGGTTTTGCTGGACCGGTGGATCTCTCAATCCGGATGGAGCCTGTGGGCTGATTGACAGGACCTGAGGCATCAGTAGGTCTTTCTTCAGCAATAAGATCATCGTCTGGCTGCGGTGGATCGTTGGGTATATCCTCAGGAATAGCCGCTTCAAGATCGGGTGTCTTGCCTGGCTCAAGAACGGCATCTTCTTCGGCCGCTTTGTCCAGGCGGGCCTTCTTGCTTGGCCTAGGTTTGGCCCTGAAAAGAATAACAAAATCAAATAAGTATAGCTTACCCAAGCACCGTTTTGAGTGGTGGCAGCTGAGTAGCCGATGACTCGCCAGAAGATGAGTGGGAAGTAACCTGGTAATCGGAGTCAGATGGATTAAGAGGTTGACGAAAGCAGCCCGCTTTAGGACAATCACTGACAAGCAAATTAGAGACCTCTGTACGGCGTTTCCGAACTGGACTGTTCGGTAAACCGGCGGAGGAAACTACCTGGCCGCTGTGCCGGGTTGTGCGACGAGCTTCGTGCTGTTGGGTCTTCATAAGAAATTTGGGATCCAAATAAGCAAGAGGATGAGAAAATTTAACTTTCCGGTTTGCCTGACGGATTTTTAGCGACGGCAAAGGTTCTGAATCGGAAGAGAGAATAATTACCTCTGCAGCATCAGCGTGGCTGGCTTCGGCATCATCCTGACAAATCTCATCATCAATAAGACTCATGAAAAATAAGCCAAGTGAGTCAAGCTCTACCTCAAGGTCCGGATTATCCACATCATCATCAGGGGCCATATTAGAAGATGCAGTAGTTCTCTTCCTATGGGTAGTCTTCTTTACAGCTTTAGTCTTTTGCCGGGTTGCTCTTTCCGGTTTGTCTGGTTTTTTCGGTTTCTCCTGCGGCAATTTCTTGCTCCAAAACGGATCATTGCCCTGATTACACAGACACTGATATTAAACAATGACCAGATATATCAATAACATATTCAGCAAAAGGAAAAATCAAGGTCTTACAGCTGGTGGTTTGTTGGTGGCACAGAAGGGAAGCAGGCCGTTTTTAGCACAGATATGTTCTGGTTCATTCAGCATCTTATTCACAGCTTCTGTGATTTCTTCATCGGTGAGCTGGATTTTGGAATGTCGCAGTGGGTCATCAACATTACCGGTATACTCGCACATCAAACCGGAGCACTGACTAAGGGGCAGTATGCTCCAGGATATCCAACAGCGAGCGAGATCAACCCCTGTTAAACCATTGGCCATAAAGGCTCTGAGCTTCGACAGTTGAGGAGCATATTTGCTTCTCTCCTGGGCAGTCAATCTTTGCGGAAAAGGCTGTGTATTGCTGAGCCGCTCCGAACGAAAGCCGGGCAAGGGATTCTCACCAGCAGGGGAGGTGTCTTTGCAGTAGAACCATGTCTGATTCCACTCTTTGGGGTGACTGTGTAGCTTCGCGTGAGGGTATGTGACCTCTTTCCTTTTCTGGATCGCCACGCCACCCAACTCCGTATTGGAGCCGTCAGTAAACTCAATACGGCGGTTTAGATGGAAAAGGTCTCGGAACAATTCCACTGTGGGCTCCTCTTGAAAGAACGCTTCACAGAGCACTTGGAAGTGACACATATTTGTAACAGAATTGGGGCCAGTATCTTGTGGATGGAGTTGCAAATCGGCCAAAACATCTCGGTAAAATTTAGAACCGGGTGGCTTAAAGCCCCGAGCTAAGTGATCTACGAAAACAACAACTTCTCCTTCTTGAGGAGTGGGAAGGCATTCTTTGCCAGGAGCCCTCCAATGGATAGTATCTTTGCTGCCTAAAGCGCCGATCAGGACTAGATCGTCCAGCTGAGCCTCTGTGACGTGAGAAGGAACCCAATTGCATTCATATACTTGCTTGGCCATGATGGAATCTACAAGGTAGAAGATCCCGGTTCAAAAATGCATTTAATCAAGGTACATTGGTATGTGCAATGTTAAACCGGAGACAAATCTATCTGAACCGGAGTTTTATGAAGCAACAACATCTGGCGGTTCAACAAGGGTACTAATGGTATATACCGGTTTGGCAATTTTTTCCTACAAGGTTAAACCGCTGGGTTCAAACATTGAAGCAAATGAGTAAGTTTATAGAAACAGATTTCGTAAGATTTATCTACAGCGATGGATCTGAAGCAAGTTCAGAAAAAAGATAAATATTCAGAGGTCCAAAAAGGAGCAGTACCGAATCAATGAGCAAGACGTACATACAGATCTATGGTTTTGAGATGTGTAAGTGAAGGCGAAAGGTAAACAGCTACCATTGCAAAGAGTTAAGATTTGCGGAGCCATCTAAAGATCTATCGTATGAGCAAGAGGCAGATGATGAAGACTGAAGAACTGTGAAACCCTAGGTCAGATCTGCGGGGGAAAGGATAGAAGATTTACCGAAGCTGAGGAGGACGCGGAATGTTGCCGCGATGCTCTGGTGTGCTCAGGTTGATGTAGTGGCCAAGGTTGAGGCAGAGGTCGACGGTGGCGGTGGAGCTCCAAGGCTGGCGACGCGAGGAAGACGAAGAAGGCATGAAGGGGAGAAAAGAAATGACCCTTTAGTCCTATTTATAAGGAGAAAGAACATGTGTCAGGTGCGACAATCAAGGGGCCACGAAACGGAGCTGTCGCCTCAATTTCTGCAGATCTATTAAACAAAGAAGCATAATGGATAGCTTCGTTATGACAGGTGACATCACTCCGGTTTACAGCAGTCAGAGAAGATGACATCATGGCGGTTTACCAATTTATGAGAAGATGTTGAAGATGAAGCTTTTGTTAAAGGATTGACATGAACCCGTTCAAATCAATCTGGGGCCTAATGTTGGGGATATTACTACTGGGCATAAACCGGCCTATCTGGGCCGGGTTAACTTCGTCAGTAGTTAAGTATGTTAAAGCCCAAGAAGGCAGATGAGGGCTCAGGGCCCATGGTCGGTTCAAGGCCTGTAGCCGTAAACCGGCATTAGTAGTTAACTTGTATTGTATGTTAGGAATAAGTAGAGACCAAACCGGACACATCTATGAGCCGGTATTGGGACTCTGTAAGCCGACGGGAGTCACCCGTGTATATAAGGGGACGACCCAGCGGCGGTTCAAGGACAACAGACAACAACTCGAGACATAGGCGAAGCTTGTTTGCTCCCTAGTCATCGAAACCCCATCAATTCCATCACAACTAGACATAGGCTTTTACCTTCATCGAAGGGGCCGAACTAGTATAAACTCTCTTGCGTCCCTGTGTCCGCTTTAACCCCTTCAAGATAACCCGTCGCGATGGCTCCACGACTAAGTCCTTTCTCTAGGACATCTGCCGCGACGAAGCCATGACACCAGGGGAGTAGGATTCCTACTCCCAGTTGGAGTAGGTTTCCTCCTTTCCTAGTCCAACTAGGAGAAGGGGGGAAAGGGGGGAAGAGGGGAAGGAAGGGAGAGAGGGGCCGCGCCCCAAACCCCTTGTCCAATTCAGACTGGGCTTGGGAGGGGCACGCGCCACCTCCTGGTCCTTCCCACTAAGGCCCATTAAGGCCCATTGCTTCTTCCTCATTTTCCCGTAACTCCCCGGTATCTCCGAAAATACCCGAATCACTCGGAACCTTTCCGATGTCCGAATATATTCGTCCAATATATCGATCTTTACGTCTCGACCATTTCGAGACTCCTGGTCATGTCCCTGATCTCATCCGGGACTCCGAACTCCTTCGGTACATCAAAACTTATAAACTCATAATATAACTATCATTGAAACCTTAAGCGCGCGGACCCTACGGGTTCGAGAACAATGTAGACATGGCCGAGACATGTCTTCGGTCAATAACCAATAGCGGAACCTGGATGCTCATATTGGCTCCCACATATTCTATGAAGATCTTTATCGGTCAGACCGCATAATAGCATACGGTGTTCCCTTTGTCATCGGTATGTTACTTGCCCGAGATTCGATCGTCGGTCTCTTAATACCTAGCTCAATCTCGTTACCGGCAAGTCTCTTTACTCATTCCGTAATACATCATCTCACAACTAACTCATTAGTTTCAATGCTTGCAAGTCTTATGTGATGTGCATTACCGAGAGGGCCCAGAGATACCTCTCCGATAATCGGAGTGACAAATCCCAATCTTGAAATATGCCAACCCAACATGTACCTTTGGAGACACCAGTAGAGCTCCTTTATAGTCACCCAGTTACGTTGTGACGTTTGGTAGCACACAAAGTGTTCCTCCGGCAAACGGGAGTTGCATAATCTCATACTCATAGGAACGTGTGTAAGTCATGAAGAAAGAAATAGCAACATACTAAACGATCGGGTGCTAACCTAATGGAATGGGTCATGTCAATCACATCATTCTTCTAATGATGTGATCCCGTTAATCAAATAACAGCTCTTTTGTTCATGGTTAGGAAACATAACCATCTTCGATTAACGAGCTAGTCAAGTAGAGGCATACTAGTGACACTCTGTTTGTCTATGTATTAACACATGTATTATGTTTCTGGTTAATACAATTCTAGCATGAATAATAAACATTTATCATGATATAAGGAAATAAATAATAACTTTATTATTGCCTCTAGGGCATATTTCCTTCAGTCTCCCACTTGAACTAGAGTCAATAATCTAGTTCACATCGCCATGTGATTCAACACTAATAGTTCACATCACCATGTGATTAACACCCATAGTTCACATCGTCGTGTGACCTATACCCAAAGGGTTTACTAGAGTCAGTAATCTAGTTCACATCGTTTATGTGATTAACACCCAAAGAGTACTAAGGTGTGATCATATTTTGCTTGTGAGATAATTTTAGTCAACGGGTCTCTCACATACAGATCCGTAAATATTTTGCGAATTCTATGTCTACAATGCTCTGCACGAAGCTACTCTAGCTAATTTCTCCCACTTTCAATATCTATCTAGATCGAGACTTAGAGTCATCCAGATCTGTGTCAAAACTTGCATCGACGTAACTTTTACGATGAACCTTTTGTCACCTCCATAATTGAGAAATATTTCCTTATTCCACTAAGGATAATTTTGACCGCTGTCCAGTGATCTACTCTTAGATCACTATTGTACTCCCTTGCTTAACACAGTGTAGGGTATACAATAGATCTGGTACACAGCATGGCATACTTTATAGAACCTATGGCTGAGGCATAGGGAATGACTTTCATTCTCTTTCTATCTTCTGCCGTGGTCAGGCTTTGAGTCTTACTCAATTTCACACCTTGTAACACAGCCAAGAACTCTTTCTTTGACTGATCCATTTTGAACTACTTTAAAATATTGTCAAGGTATGTACTCATTGAAAAAACTTATCAAGTGTCTTGATCTATCTCTATAGATCTTGATGCTTAATATGTAAGCAGCTTCACCGAGGTCTTTCTTTGAAAAACTTCTTTCAAAACACTCCTTTATGCTTTGCAGAATAATTCTACATTATTTCCCATCAACAATATGTCATCCACATATACTTATCAGAAATGCTGTAGTGCTCCCACTCACTTTCTTGTAAATACGGGCTTCACCGCAAGTCTGTATAAAACTATATGCTTTGATCATCTCATCAAAGCGCATATTCCAACTCCGAGATGCTTGCACTAGTCCATAGATGGATCGCTGGAGCTTGCACATTTTGTTAGCACATTTAGGATTGACAAAACCTTCTGGTTGTATCATATACAACTCTTCTTTAATAAATCCATTAAGGAATGCAGTTTTGTTTATCCATTTGCCAGATTTCATAAAATGCGGCAATTGCTAACATGATTCGGACAGACTTAAGCATAGATACGAGTGAGAAACTCTCATCGTAGTCAACACCTTGAACTTGTCGAAAACCCTTTTGCGACAATTCTAGCTTTGTAGATAGTAACACTACTATCAGCGTCCGTCTTCCTCTTGAAGATCCATTTAATCTCAATGGCTCACCGATCATTGGGCAAGTCAATCAAAGTCCATACTTTGTTCTCATACATGGATCTCATCTCAGATTTCATGGCCTCAAGCCATTTCGCGGAATCTGGGCTCATCATCGCTTCCTCATAGTTCGTAGGCTCGTCATGGTCAAGTAACATGACCTCGAGAACTGGATTACCGTACCACTCTGGTGCGGATCTCACTCTGGTTTACCTACGAGGTTCGGTAGTAACTTGATCTGAAGTTACATGATCATCATCATTAGCTTTCTCACTAATCGGTCTAGTAGTCACAGGAACAGATTTCTGTGATGAACTACTTTCCAATAAGGGAGCAGGTACAGTTACCTCATTAAGTTCTACTTTCCTCCCACACACTTCTTTCGAGAGAAACTCCTTCTCTAGAAAGGATCCATTCTCAGCAACGAATATATTGCTTTCGGATCTGTGATAGAAGGTGTACCCAACATTTTCTTTTGGGTATCCTATGAAGACGCACTTCTCCGATTTGGGTTAGAGCTTATCAGGTTGAAACTTTTTCACATAAGCATTGCAACCTCAAACTTTAAGAAACGACAGCTTAGGTTTCTTGCCAAACCATAGTTCATACGGTGTCATCTCAACGGATTTAGATGGTGCCCTATTTAACGTGAATGTAGCTGTCTCTAATGCATAACCCCAAAATGATAGCGGTAAATCTGTAAGAGACATCATAGATCGCACCATATCAAGTAAAGTACGGTTACGATGTTCGGACACACTATTACACTGTGGTGTTCCAGGTGGCGTGAGTAGTGAAACTATTTCACATTGTTTTAACTGAAGGCCAAACTCGTAACTCAAATATTTTACTTCTGCGATCATATCGTAGAAACTTTTATTTTTGTTATGATGATTCTCCACTTCACTCTGAAATTCTTTGAACTTTTCAAATATCTCAGACTTGTGTTTCATTAAGTAGATATACTCATATCTGCTCAAATCATCTGTGAAGATCAGAAAATAATGATACCTGCTACGACCTTCAATATTCATCGGACCACATACATCAGTATGCATAATTTCCAACAAATCTGTTGCTTGCTGCATTGTTCCGGAGAACGGAGTCTTAGTCATCTTGCCCATGAGGCATGGTTCGTAAGCATCAACTAATTCATAATCAAGTTATTCCAAAAGTCCATCAGCATGGAGTTTCTTCATCCGCTTTACACCAATATGACCTAAACGGCAGTGCCACAAATAAGTTGCACTATCACTATTAACTTTGCATCTTTTGGTTTCAATATTATGAATATGTGTATCACTACGATCGAGATCCAACGAACCAATTTCATTGGGTGTGTAACCATATATGTGAAGGAAATATGCCCTAGAGGCAATAATAAAGTTATTATTTATTTCCTTATAATCATGATAAATGTTTATTATTCATGCTAGAATTGTATTAACCGGAAACATAATACATGTGTGAATACATAGACAAACAAAGTGTCACTAGTATGCCTCTACTTGACTAGCTCGTTAATCAAAGATGGTTATGTTTCCTAACCATGAACAATGAGTTGTTATTTGATTAACGAGGTCACATCATTAGTTGAATGATCTGATTGACATGACCCATTCCATTAGCTTAGCACCCGATCGTTTAGTATGTTGCTATTGCTTTCTTCATGACTTATACATGTTCCTATGACTATGAGATTATGCAACTCCCGTTTACCAGAGGAACACTTTGGGTGCTACCAAACGTCACAACGTAACTGGGTGATTATAAAGGAGCATTACAGGTGTCTCCGAAGGTAGATGTTGGGTTGGCGTATATCGAGATTAGGATTTGTCACTCCGATTGTCGGAGAGGTATCTCTGGGCCCTCTCGATAATACACATCACATAAGCCTTGCAAGCATTACAACTAATATGTTAGTTGTGAGATGATGTATTACGGAACGAGTAAAGAGACTTGCCGATAACGAGATTGAACTAGGTATTGGATACCGACGATCGAATCTCAGGCAAGTAACATACCGATGACAAAGGGAACAACGTATGTTGTTATGCGGTCTGACCGATAAAGATCTTCGTAGAATATGTAGGAGCCAATATGGGCATCCAGGTCCCGCTATTGGTTATTGACCGGAGACGTGTCTCGGTCATGTCTACATTGTTCTCGAACCCATAGGGTCCGCACGCTTAAGGTTACGATGACAGTTACATTATGAGTTTATGCATTTTGATGTACCGAAGGTTGTTCGGAGTCCCGGATGTGATCACAGACATGACGAGGAGTCTCAAAATGGTCGAGACGTAAAGATTGATATATTGGAAGCCTATGTTTGGACATCGGAAGTGTTCCGGGTGAAATCGGGATTTTACCGGGTTACCGGGAGGTTACCGGAACCCCCCGGGAGCCATATGGGCCTACATGGGCCTTAGTGGAAAGGAGAAAGGGGCAGCCCAAGGTGGCTGCGCCACTTCCCCCTCCCCTAGTCCTATTAGGACTAGAAGAAGGTGGCCGGCCCCCCTCTCTCTCTTTCCCCCCTGGGAATCCTATTTGGAATAGGATTGGGGGGGGGGGAGTCCTACTCCCAGAAGGAGTAGGACTCCTCCTGCGCCTCCCTCCTTGGCCGGCCAGCCTCCCCCCTCTACTCCTTTATATACGGAGGCAGGGGACACCTCTAGACACACAAGTTGATCCACGTGATCTATTCCTTAGCCGTGTGCGGTGCCCCCTGCCACCATATACCTCGATAATACTGTAGCGGAGTTTAGGCGAAGCCCTGCTGCTGTAGTACATCAAGATCGTCACCACGCCGTCGTGCTGACGGAACTCTTCCCCGACACTTTGCTGGATCGGAGTCCGGGGATCGTCATCGAGCTGAACGTGTGCTCGAACTCAGAGGTGCCGTAGTTTCGGTGCTTGATCGGTTGGATCGTGAAGACATACGACTACTTCATCTACATCGTGTCATCGCTTCCGCAGTCGGTCTGCGTTGGGTACGTAGACAACACTCTCCCCCTCGTTGCTATGCATCACATGATCTTGCGTGTGCGTAGGAAATTTTTTGAAATTACTACGAAACCCAACAATATGTAAACAGAACAACAATTTATTCTCTTACTTAAATGAATAACCATATTGCAATAAACATGATCAAATCATATTCATGCTCAACGCAAACACCAAATAACACTTATTTAGGTTCAACACTAATCCCGAAAGTATAGGGAGTGTGCGATGATGATTATATCAATCTTGGAACCACTTCCAACACACATCGTCACTTCACCCTTAACTAGTCTCTATTTATTCTGCAACTCCCGTTTCGAGTTACTAATCTTAGCAACTGAACTAGTATCAAATACTGAGGGGTTGCCATAAACACTAGTAAACTACACATCAATAACAAGTATATCAAATATACTTATGTTCACTTTGCCATCCTTCTTATCCGCCAATCACTTGGGGTAGTTCCGCTTCCAGTGTCTAGTCCCTTTGCAGTAGAAGCACTTAGTCTCAGGCTTAGGACCAGACTTGGGCTTCTTCACTTGAGCAGCAACTTGCTTGCTGTTCTTCTTGAAGTTCCCCTTCTTCCCTCTGCCCTTTTCTTGAAACTAGTGGTCTTGTCTACCATCAACACTTGATGTTTTTCTCGATTTCTACCTTCGTCAATTTCAGCATTACGAAGACCTTGGGAATCGTTTCCGTTATCCCTTGCATATCATAGTTCATCACGAAGTTCTACTAACTTGGTGGTGGTGACTAGAGAATTCTGTCAATCACTATTTTTATCTGGAAGATTAACCCCACTTGATTCAAGCAATTGTAGTACCCAGACAATCTGAGCACATGCTCACTAGTTGAGCGATTCTCCTCCATCTTTTAGCTATAGAACTTGTTGGAGACTTCATATCTCTCAACTCGGGTATTTGCTTGAAATATTAACTTCAACTCCTGGAACATCTCATATGGTCCATGACGTTCAAAACGTCTTTGAAGTCCCGATTCTAAGCCGTTAAACATGGTGCACTAAACTATCAAGTAGTCATCATATTGAGCTAGCCAAACGTTCATAACGTCTACATCTGCTCCTGCAATAGGTCTGTCACCTAGCGGTGCATCAAGGACATAATTCTTCTATGCAGCAATGAGGATAAACCTCAGATCACGGATCCAATCCGCATCATTGCTACTAACATCTTTCAACACAATTTTCTCTAGGAACATATCAAAATAAACATATGAAAGCAACAACGCGAGCTATTGATCTACAACATAGATATGTTAACACTACCAGGACTAAGTTCATGATAAATTAAAGTTCAATTAATCATATTACTTAAGAACTCCCACCTAGAAAGACATCCCTCTAATCTTCTGAGTGATCACGTGATCCAAATCAACTAAACCATGTCCGATCATCACGTGAGATGGAGTAGCTTTATTGGTGCACATCACTATGTTGATCATATCTACTATATGATTCACGCTCGACCTTTCGGTCTTCGTGTTCCGAGGCCATATCTGTATATGCTTGGCTCGTCAAGTATAACCTGAGTATTCCGCGTGTGCAACTGTTTTGCACCCGTTGTATTTGAACGTAGAGCCTATCACACCCGATAATCATGTGGTGTCTCAGCACGAAGAACTTTCGCAAAGGTGCATACTCAGGGAGAACACTTCTTGATAATTAGTGAGAGATCATCTTAAAATGCTACCATCAATCAAAGCAAGATAAGATGCATAAAACACATGTAATCAAAATATGTGACATGATATGGCCATCTTCATCTTGTGCCTTTGATCTCCATCTCCAAAGTATCGTCATGATTTCCATCGTCACCGGCATGACACCATGATCTCCATCATCTTGATCTATATCAATGTGTCGTCACATGGTCGTCTCGCCAACTACTACTCTTGCAACTATTGCTATCGCATAGCAATAAAGTAAAGCAATTATTTGGCGCTTGCATCTTATGCAATAAAGAGACAACCATAAGGCTTCTGCCAGTTGCCAATAACTTAAACAAAACATGATCATCTTATACAACAACTTATATCTCATCACGTCTTGACCATATCAAATCACAACATGCCCTGCAAAAACAAGTTAGACGTCCTCTACTTTGTTGTTGCAAGTTTTACGTGGCTGCTACGGGCTTAAGAAAGAACCAATCTTACCTACGCATCAAAACCACAACGATAGTTTGTCAAGTTGGTGCTATTTTAACCTTCAAAGTTGGAGAAACTGACACCCGCCAGCCACCTGTGTGCAAAGCACGTCGGTAGAACCAGTCTCGCGTAAGCTTACGCGTAATGTCGGTCCGGGCTGCTTCATCCAACAATACCGCCGAACCAAAGTATGACATGCTGGTAAGCAGTATGACTTATATCGCCCAGAACTCGCTTGTGTTCTACTCGTGCACAACATCAACGCATAAAACCTAGGCTCTGATACCACTGTTGGGGAACGTAGTAATTTCAAAAAAATTCCTACGCACACGCAAGATCATGGTGATGCATAGCAACGAGACGGGAGAGTGTTGTCTACGTACCCTTGTAGACCGACAGCGGAAGCGTTATGACAACGAAGTTGATGTAGTCGTACGTCTTCACGGCCCGACCGATCAACCACCGAAACTACGACACCTCCGAGTTCTAGCACACGTTCAGCTCGATGACGATCCCCAGACTCTGATCCAGCAAAGTATCGGGGAAGAGTTCCGTCAGCATGACGGCGTGGTGACGATGTTTTTGTTCTACTATCGCAGGTCTTCGCCTAAGCACTGCTACAATATTATCGATGATTATGGTGGAGGGGGGCACCGCACACGGCTAAAAGAACGATCATGAAGATCAACTTGTGTGTCTAGAGGTGCCCCCCCGCCCCCGTATATAAAGGAGCAAGGGGGGAGGAGGCCGGCCCTAGGAGGGGCGCGCCAAGGGAGTAGGACTCCTACTCCTAGTTGGAGTAGGTTTCCTCCTTTCCTAGTGCAACTAGGAGAAGGGGGAAAGGGGGGAAGAGGGGAAGGAAGGGAGAGAGGGGCCGCACCCCAAACCCCTTGTCCAATTCGGACTGGGCTTGGGTGGGGCGCGCGCCACCTCCTGGTCCTTCCCACTAAGGCCCATTAAGGCCCATTGCTTCTTCCTCGTATTCCCGTAACTCCCCAGTACCTCCGAAAATACCCGAATCACTCCGAACCTTTCCGATGTTCGAATATAGTCGTCCAATATATCGATCTTTACATCTCGACCATTTCGAGACTCCTCGTGATGTCCCCGATCTCATCTGGGACTCCGAACTCCTTCGGTACATCAAAACTTATAAACTCATAATATAACTATCATCGAAACCTTAAGCGTGCGGACCCTACTGGTTCGAGAACAATGTAGACATGACCGAGAAATGTCTTCGGTCAATAACCAATAGCGGAACCTGGATGCTCATATTGGCTCCCACATATTCTATGAAGATCTTTATCGGTCAGACCGCATAACAACATAAGGTGTTCCCTTTGTCATCGGTATGTTACTTGCCCGAGATTCGATCGTCGGTATCTTAATACCTAGTTCAATCTCGTTACCGGCAAGTCTCTTTACTCGTTCCGTAATACGTCATCTCATAACTAACTCATTAGTTGCAATGCTTGCAAGGCTTATGTGATGTGCATTACCGAGAGGGCCCAGAGATACCTCTCCGACAATCGGAGTGACAAATCCTAATCTCGAAATACGCCAACCCAACATGTACCTTTGGAGACACCTGTAGAGCTCCTTTATAATCACCCAGTTACGTTGTGACGTTTGTGTTGGAAATATGCCCTAGAGGCAATAATAAATTGGTTATTTCCTTGTTCATGATAATCGTTTATTATCCATGCTATAATTGTATTGATAGGAAACTCGCATACATGTGTGGATACATAGACAACACCATGTCCCTAGTAAGCCTCTAGTTGACTAGCTCGTTGATCAATTGATGGTTACGGTTTCCTGACCATGGACATTGTATGTCATTGATAACGGGATCACATCATTAGGAGAATCATGTGATGGACGAGACCCAAACCTAAGCCTAGCACACAGATCGTGTAGTTCGTATGCTAAAGCTTTTCTAATGTCAAGTATCATTTCCTTAGACCATGACATTGTGCAACTCCCGGATACCGTAGTAATGCTTTGGGTGTGCCAAACATCACAACGTAACTGGGTGGCTATAAAGGTACACTACAGGTATCTCCGAAAGTGTCTGTTGGGTTGGCACGAATCGAGACTGGGATTTGTCACTCCGTGTGACGGAGAGGTATCTCTGGGCCCACTCGGTAGGACATCATAATATGCGCAATGTGACCAAGGAGTTGATCACGGGATGATGTGTTACGGAATGAGTAAAGAGACTTGCCAGTAACGAGATTGAACAAGGTATCGGATACCGACGATCGAATCTCGGGTAAGTACAATACCGTTAGACAAAGGGAATTGAATACGGGATTGATTGAATCCTTGACATCGTGGTTCATCCGATGAGATCATCGTGGAACATGTGGGAGCCAACATGGGTATCCGGATCCCGCTGTTCGTTATCGGCCGAAGAGGTGTCTCAGTCATGTCTGCATGGTTCCCGAACCCATAGGGTCCACACACTTAAGGTTCGAGGACGCTAGGGTTATAGGGAATAGATATACGTGGTTACCGAATGTTGTTCGGAGTCCCGGATGAGATCCTGGACATCACGAGGAGTTACAGAATGGTCCGGAGGTAAAGATTTATATATGGGAAGTCCTGTTTTGGTCACCGGAAAAGTTCCGGGTGCTATCGGTAACGTACCGGGACCACCGGGAGGGTCCCGGGGGTCCACCAGGTGGGGCTACCTGCCCCAGAGGGCTGCGTGGGCCAAGTGTGAGAAGGGACCAGCCCCAGGTGGGCTGGTGCGCCCCCCACCAGGGCCCAAGGCGAAGAGAGAAGGGAAAAGGGGGAAACCCTAGGCTCAGATGGGCCTAAGGCCCACCTAGTGGTGCGCCCCCCCTCTCTCCCCCCTTGGCCGCCCCCCTAGATGGGATCTAGGGCTGGCCGCCACCCCTAGGGGTGGAAACCTAGGTGGGGGCGCAGCCCCTCCCTTTCCCCTACATATAGTGGGGTCTTGTGCTTCCATACACATGAGAACATCTCCTTCTTGGCGCAGCCCTACCCCTCTCCCTCCTCGTCTCTTGCGGTGCTTGGCGAAGCCCTGCTAGAGTACCACGCACCTCCACCACCACCACGCCATCGTGCTGCTACTGGACGGAGTCTTCCCCAGCCTCTCCCTCTCACCTTGCTGGATCAAGGCATTGGAGACGTCACCGGGCTGCATGTGTGTTGAACGCGGAGGTGCCGTCCGTTCGGCACTAGGATCATTGGTGATTTGGATCACGGCGAGTACGACTCCATCAACCCCGTTCACTTGAATGCTTCCGCTTAGCGATCTACAAGGGTATGTAGATGCACTCTCCTTCCCCTCATTGCTAGATTACTCCATAGATTGATCTTGGTGATGCGTACAAAATTTTGAATATCTGCTACCATAACCCAAAGTGGCATCATGAGCTAGGTCTATGCATAGTTTCTATGCACTAGTAGAACACAAAGTAGTTGTGGGCATCGATTTTGTCAATTTACTTGCCGTTACTAGTCTTATCTTGATTCGGCGGCATTGTGAGATGAAGCGGCCCGGACAAACCTTACATGTACGCTTACGTGAGACTGGTTCCACCGACTGACATGCACTAGTTGCATAAGGTGGCTGGCGGGTGTCTGTCTCTCCCACTTTAGTCGGATCGGATTCGATGAACATGGTCCTTATGAAGGGTAAATAGAAATTGGCAATTCACGTTGTGGTTTTGGCATAGGTAAGAAACGTTCTTGCTAGCAACCTATAGCAGCCACGTAAAAAACTTGCAACAACAATTAGAGGACGTCTAACTTGTTTTTGCAGCAAGTGTTTTGTGATGTGATGTGGCCAAAGGATGTGATGAATGATATATGTGATGTATGAGATGATCATGTTCTTGTAATAGGAATCACGACTTGCATGTCGATGAGTATGACAACCGGCAGGAGCCATAGGAGTTGTCTTAATTTATTTATTACCTGCATGTCAGCATAAACGTCATGTAATTACTTTACTTTATTGCTAACCGTTAGCTGTAGTAGTAGAAGTAATAGTTGGCGAGACAACTTCATGAAGACACGATGATGGAGATCATGATGATGGAGATCATGGTGTCATGCCGGTGACGATGATGATCATGGAGCCCCGAAGATGGAGATCAAAAGGAGCAAAGTGATGATGGCCATATCATGTCACTATTTGATTGCATGTGATGTTTATCATGTTTTTACATCTTATTTGCTTAGAACGGCGGTAGCTTAAATAAGATGATCCCTCACTAAAATTTCAAGAAAAGTGTTCTCCCTAACTATGCACCGTTGCGAAGGTTTGTCATTTCGAAGCACCACGTGATGATCAGGTGTGATAGATTCTTACGTTCGAATACAACGGGTGTTGACGAGCCTAGCATGTACAGACATGGCCTCGGAACACATGCGAAACACTTAGGTTAACTTGACGAGACTAGCATGTACAGACATGGCCTAGGAACACGGAGGACCGAAAGGTCGAACATGAGTCATATAGAAGATGCGATCAACATGAGATGTTCACCGATGATGACTAGTCCGTCTCACGTGATGATCGGACACGGCCTAGTCGATTCGGATCATGTATGACTTAGATGACTAGAGGGATGTCTATCTGAGTGGGAGTTCATGAAATAATCAGATGAACTCAATTATCATGAACATAGTCAAAAGGACTTTGCAAATTATGTCGTAGCTCATGCTTTAGTTCTACTGTTTTAGATATGTTCCTAGAGAAAATTTAGTTGAAAGTTGATAGTAGCAATTATGCGGACTAGATCCGTAAATAGAGGATTGTCCTCATTGCTGCGCAGAAGGATTATGTCCTTAATGCACCGCTCAGTGAGCTGACCCGCGAATGTCGGTTGTGGATGTTGCGAACATCTGACATACATGTTTTGATGACTACATGATAGTTCAGTGCGTAATGCTAAATGGTTTAGAATTGAGGCACCAAAGATGTTTTTGAAACATCGCAGAACATATGAGATGTTCCTAGGACTGAAATTGGGATTTCAGTCTAGTGCCCACGTCAAGAGGTATGAGACCTTTGACAAGTTTCTTAAGCCTGCAAACTAAGGAGAAAAGCTCAACCGTTGAGCATGTGCTCAGATTGTATGAGTACAACAATCGCTTGAATCGAGTGGGAGTTAATCTTCCAGATGAGATAGTGATGGTTCTCCAAAGTCACTGTCACCAAGCTACTGGAGCTTCGTGATGAACTATAACATATCAGGGATAGATATGATCCTTGAGCTATTCGCGACACCGCGAAAGTAGAAATCAAAAGGGAGCATCAATTGTTGATGGTTAGTAAAACCACTAGTTTCAAGAAGGGCAAGGGCAAGAAAGGGATACTTCATGAAACAACAAATCAGTTGTTGCTCTAGTGAAGAAACCCAAAGTTGAACCCAAGCCCGAGACTAAGTGCTTCTGTAATAAGGGGAACGGTCACTGAAGCAGAAGCACCCTAGATACTTGGTAGATAAGAAGGCTGACAAGGTTGATAGAAGTATGTATTGGACATATATTAAATGTGTACTTTACTAGTACTCCTAGTAGCAGCAGGGTATTAGATACCGGTTCAGTTACTAAGTGTTAGTAACTCGAAATAAAAGGCTACAGAATAAACAGAGACTAGCCAAAGGTGAGACGACGATAGGTGTTGGAAGAGTTTCCAAGGTTGATGTGATCAAACATCGCACGCTCCGTCTACCATCGGGGTTGGTGTTAAACCTAAATAATTGTTATTTGGTGTTTGCGTTGAGCATGGACATGATTAGATTATGTTCATCGCAATGCGGTTATTCATTTAAGGAGAATAATGGTTACTCTGTTTATTTGAATAATACCTTCAATGGTCTTACACCTAAAATGAATGGTTTATTGAATCCCGATCATAGTGATACACATGTTCATGCCAAAAGATATAAGATAGTAATGATAGTACCACATACTTGTGGCACTGCAATTTTAGTCACAATGGTATAAAACGCATGAAGAAGCTGCATGTTGATGGATCTTTGGACTCGCTTGATTCTGAATCATTTGAGACATGCAAATCATACCACATGAGCAAGATGACTGAAAGGCCTCGTTTTCAGTAAGATGGAACAAGAAAGCAACTTGTTGGAAGTAATACATCTTGATGTGTGCAGTCCAATGAGTGCTGAGGCATGTAGTGGATATTGTTATATTCTTACTTCACAGATGATTTGAGCAGATGCTGAGTATATATACTTGATGAATCACGAGTCTGAATTATTGAAAGGTTCAAGTAATTTCAGGGTGAAGTTGAAGATCGTCGTGACAAGAGGATAAAATATCTATGATATGATCATAGAGATGAATATCTGAATTATGAGTTTGGCACAAAATTAAGACATTGTGGAAATTGTTTCACAACTAATACAGACTGGAACACCATAGTGTGATGGTGTGTCCGAACATCATAACTGCACCCTATTGGATATGATGCATACCATGATGTCTCTTATCCAATTACCACGATAGTTTATGGGTTAGGCATTAGAGACAACCACATTCACTTTAAATAGGGCACCACGTAATTCTGATGAGATGACACCGTATGAACTATGGTTTAGAGAAACCTAAGCTGTCATTTCTTAAAAGTTTGGGGCTGCGACGCTTATGTGAAAAAGTTTCAGGCTGATAAGCTCGAACCCAAAGCGGATAAATGCATCTTCATAGGACATCCAAAACAGTTGGGTATACCTCCTGTCTCAGATCCGAAAGCAATAGGGATTGTTTCTCGAATCGGGTCCTTTCTCGAGGAAAAGTTTCTCTTGAAAGAATTGAGTGGGAGGAAGATAGAACTTGATAAGGTTGTTGAACCTTTACTTCAACCAGAGAGTAGCGCAGCACAGGAAAAATGTTTCTGTGGCACCTGCCTCAGTTGAAGAGAAAGCTAATGATGATGATCATGGAGCTTTAGATCAAGTTACTATCGAACCTCATGGGTTGACAAGGGTGTGTACAACTTCTAAGTGGTAACCCTGTCTTAAAGGTCACGTTGTTGGACAACAATGAACCTATGAGCTATGGAGAAGCGATGGTGGGCCCGGATTCTGAAAATTGGCTCGAGGCCATAAAATCCGAGAGAGGATCCATGTATGAAAACAAAGTGTAGACTTTGGAAGAACTACTTGATGGTCGTAAGGCTGTTAGGTACATGTGGATTTTAAGAAGAAGACGGACGTGGACGGTAATGTCATCGTCTATGAAGCTCGACTTGTGGCGAAGACTTTTTCACAAGTTCAAGTAGTTGACTACGATGAGATATTCTCACCCGTAGCGATGTTTAAGTCCGTCGGAATCATGTTAGCATAAGCTGCATTTATGAAATCTGGCAGATGGATGTCAAAACAAGTTTCCTTACCAGTTTTCATAAGGAAAGGTTGTATGTGATACAATCAGAAAGGTTTTGTCGATCCTAAGGATGCTAAAAGGTATGCTAGCTCCAGCGATCCTTCCATGGACTAGAGCAAGCATCTTGGAGTGGGAATATATACTTTGATGGAGTAATAAAAGTTTATGGGTTTATACAAAGTTTGTTAGAAACTTGTATTTACAATAAAGTGAGTGGGAGCACTACAACATTTCTGATAAGTATATGTGGATGACATATTGTTGATCCGAAATTATGTAGAATTTCTGGAAAGCATATAGGGTTATTTGAAAGGTGTTTTTCAATGGAAAACCTGGATTAAGCTACTTGAACATTGAGCATCAAGATCTATAAGGATAGATAAAAAACGCTTAATGGTACTTTCAAATGAGCACATACCTTGACATGATCTTGAAGGTGTTCAAGATGGATCAGCCAAAGAAGGAGTTCTTGCTTGAGTTGTAAGGTATGAAGTTAAGACTTAAAGCTCGACCACGGCAGAAGAAAGAGGAAGGACGAAGGTCGTCCCCTATGCTTTTTTCATAGGCTCTATACGGTATGCCATGCTGAGTACCGCACCTAATGTGTGCCTTGCCACATGTCTGGCAAGAGGGTACAAAGGTGATCTAGGAGTAGATCACCAGATAGCGGTCAAAATTATCCTTAGAGGAATAAGGATATGTTTCTCGGTTATGGAGGTGATAAATAGTTCGACGTAAAGAGTTACGTCGATGCAAGCTTAACACCTATCCGGATAGCTCTGAGTAGAGATACCGGATACGTATAATGGAGCAACAATTTAGAATAGCTCCAAGTAGAACCGTTACTTGAAATGGCTCCAAATATAGCGTAGAGATTTGCAAAGTACATACGGATCTGAATGTGACAGACCCATAGACTACAACCTCTCTCACAAGTAACATGATCAAACCTAGAACTCATTGAGTGTTAATCACATAGTGATGTGAACTAGATTATTGAACTCTAGTAAACTCTTTGGATGTTGGTCACATGGCGATGTGACCTGTGAATGTTAATCACATGGCGATGTGAACTAGATTATTGACTCTAGTGCAAGTGGGAGACTGTTGGAAATATGCCCTAGAGGCAATAATAAATTGGTTATTTCCTTGTTCATGATAATTGTTTATTATCCATGCTATAATTGTATTGATAGGAAACTCAGATACATGTGTGGATACATAGACAACACCATGTCCCTAGTAAGCCTCTAGTTGACTAGCTCGTTGATCAATTGATGGTTACGGTTTCCTGACCATGGACATTGGATGTCGTTGATAACGGGATCACATCATTAGGAGAATCATGTGATGGACAAGACCCAATCCAAAGCCTAGCACAAAGATCGTGTAGTTCGTATGCTAAAGCTTTTCTAATGTCAAGTATCATTTCCTTAGACCATGAGATTATGCAACTCCCGGATACCGTAGGAATGCTTTGGGTGTGCCAAACGTCACAACGTAACTGGGTTGCTATACAGGTACACTACGGGTATCTCCGAAAGTGTCTGCTGGGTTGGCACAAATCGAGACTGGGATTTGTCACTCCGTGTGACGGAGAGGTATCTCTGGGCCCACTCGGTAGGACATCATCATATGCGCAATGTGACCAAGGAGTTGATCACGGGATGATGTGTTATGGAACGAGTAAAGAGACTTGCCGGTAACGAGATTGAACAAGGTATCGGATACCGATGATCGAATCTCGGGCAAGTACAATACCGCTAGACAAAGGGAATTGAATACGGGATTGATTGAATCCTCGACATCGTGGTTCATCCGATGAGATCATCGTGGAACATGTGGGAGCCAACATGGGTATGTAGATCCCGCTGTTGGTTATTGGCCGGAGAGGTGTCTCGGTCATGTCTGTATGGTTCCCGAACCCGTAGGGTCTACACATTTAAGGTTCGATGACGCTAGGGTTATAGGGAATAGATATACGTGGTTAACGAATACTGTTTGGAGTCTCGGATGAGATCCCGGACATCACGAGGAGTTCCAGAATGGTCCGGAGGTAAAGATTTATATATGGGAAGTCCTGTTTTGGTCACCGGAAAAGTTTCGGGCGCTATCGGTAACGTACCGGGACCACCGGGAGGGTCCCGGGGGTCCACCAGGTGGGGCTACCTGCCCAGAGGGCTGCGTGGGCCAAGTGTGAGAGGGGACCAGCCCCAGGTGGGCTGGTGCATGTTGGAAATATGCCCTAGAGGCAATAATAAAAGCATTATTATTATATTTCCTTGTTCATGATAATTGTCTTTATTCATGCTATAATTGTGTTATTCAGAAATTGTAATACATGTGTGAATAATAGACACCAACATGTCCCTAGTAAGCCTCTAGTTGACTAGCTCATTGATCAACAGATAGTCATGGTTTCCTGACTATGGACATTGGATGTCATTGATAACGAGATCACATCATTAGGAGAATGATGTGATGGACAAGACCCAATCCTAAACATAGCATAAGATCGTATAGTTCGTTTGCTAGAGTTTTTCCAATGTCAAGTATCCTTTCCTTAGACCATGAGATCGTGTAACTCCCGGATACCGTAGGAGTGTTCTGGGTGTACCAAACGTCACAACGTAACTGGGTGACTATAAAGGTGTACTACGGGTATCTCCAAAAGTGTCTGTTGGGTTGACACGGATCAAGACTGGGATTTGTCACTCCGTATGACGGAGAGGTATCACTGGGCCCACTCGGTAATGCATCATCATTATGAGCTCAAAGTGACCAAGTGTCTGGTCACGGGATCATGCATTACGGTACGAGTAAAGTGACCTGCCGGTAATGAGATTGAACGATGTATTGGGATACCGACGATCGAATCTCGGGCAAGTAACATACCGATTGACAAAGGGAGTTGTATACGGGGTTGCTTGAATCCTCGACATCGTGGTTCATCCGATGAGATCATCGAGGAGCATGTGGGAGCCAACATGGGTATCCAGATCCCGCTGTTGGTTATTGACCAGAGAGCGATCTCGGTCATGTCTACATGTCTCCCGAACCCGTAGGGTCTACACACTTAAGGTTCGGTGATGCTAGGGTTGTAGGGATATGTATATGCAGTAACCCGAATGTTGTTCGGAGTCCCGGACATCACGAGGAGTTCCGGAATGGTCCGGAGGTAAAGAATTACATATAGGAAGTTCTATTTCGGCCATCGGGACGAGTTTTGGGGTCACCGGTATTGTACCGGGACCACCGGAAGGGTCCCGAGGGTCCACCGGGTGGGGCCACCTGCCCCGGGGGGCCACATGGGATGTAGGGGTGTGCGCCTTGGCCTATATGGGCCAAGGGCACCAGCCCCAAGAGGCCCATGCGCCAAGAGATAAGGAAGGGAAGAGTCCTAAAGGGGGAAGACACCTCCTAGGTGCCTTGGGGAGGAGGGATTCCTCCCTTGGCCGACGCCCCCCTAGGAGATTGGATCTCCTAGGGCCGGCGCCCCCCCTAGGCTCCCTATATATAGTGGGGGAAGGAGGGCCTCTGACCCCATGCCTTTGGTGCCTCCCTCTCCCTCTCCAACACCTCCTCCTCCTCCGTAGAGCTTAGCGAAGCCCTGCCGGAGTACTGCAGCTCCACCACCACCACGCTGTCGTGCTGCTACTGGAGCCATCTTCCTCAACCTCTCCTTCCCCCTTGCTGGATCAAGAAGGAGGAGACGTTACGCTGATCGTACGTGTGTTGAACGCGGAGGTGCCGTCCGTTCAGCGCTAGGATCTCCGGTGATTTGGATCACGTCAAGTACGACTACCTCATCCCCGTTCTTTGAACGCTTCCGCGCGTGATCTACAAAGGTATGTAGATGCAATCCGATCACTCGTTGCTAGATGAACTCCTAGATGGATCTTGGTGAAACCGTAGGAAATTTTTTGTTTTCTGCAACGTTCCCCAACAGTGGCATCATGAGCTAGGTCTATGCGTAGTTCTCTTTGCACGAGTAGAACACAATTTGTTGTGGGCGTAGATGTTGTCAACTTTCTTGCCGCTACTAGTCTTATCTTGCTTCAGCGGTATTGTGGGATGAAGCGGCCCGGACCAACCTTACACGTACGCTCACGTGAGACCGGTTCCACCGACTAACATGCACAAGTTGCATAAGGTGGCTGGCGGGTGTCTGTCTCTCCCACTTTAGTTGGAGCGGATTCGATGAAAAGGGTCCTTATGAAGGGTAAATAGAAGTTGACAAATCACGTTGTGGCTTTCACGTAGGTAAGAAAACATTCTTGCTAGAACCCTCTTGCAGCCACGTAAAACTTGCAACAACAATTAGAGGACGTCTAACTTGTTTTTGCAGCAAGTGTTCTGTGATATGATATGGCCGAAGTTGTGATGAATGATGAATGATATATATGTGATGTATGAGATGTTCATGCTATTGTAATAGGAATCACGACTTGCATGTCGATGAGTATGACAACCGGCAGGAGCCATAGGAGTTGTCTTTATTTTTGTATGACCTGCGTGTCATTGAGAAACGCCATGTAAATTACTTTACTTTATTGCTAAACGCGTTAGCCGTAGTAGTAGAAGTAATAGTTGGAGAGCAACTTCATGGAGACACGATGATGGAGATCATGATGATGGAGATCATGGTGTCATGCCGGTGACAAGATGATCATGGAGCCCCAAGATGGAGATCAAAGGAGCTATGTGATATTGGCCATATCATGTCACTATTATTATTTGATTGCATGTGATGTTTATCATGTTTTGCATCTTGTTTACTTAGAACGACGGTAGTAAATAAGATGATCCCTCATAATAATTTCAAGAAAGTGTTCCCCCTAACTGTGCACCGTTGCGACAGTACGTTGTTTTGAAGCACCACGTGATGATCGGGTGTTAGATTCTAACGTTCACATACAACGGGTGTAAGTCAGATTTACACATGCAAACACTTAGGTTGACTTGACGAGCCTAGCATGTACAGACATGGCCTCGGAACACAGAAGACCGAAAGGTCGAGCATGAGTCGTATAGAAGATATGATCAACATGAAGATGTTCACCGATGTTGACTAGTCCGTCTCACGTGATGATCGGACACAGCCAAGTTAACTCAGATCATGTTATACTTAGATTACTGGAGGGATGTCTAAGTGGGAGTTCATTGAATAATTTGATTAGATGAACTTAATTATCATGAACTTCGTCTAAAAATGTTTACAATATGTCTTGTAGATCAAATGGCCAATGTAGTCCTCAACTTCAACGCGTTCCTAGAGAAAACCAAGCTGAAAGACGATGGCAGCAACTATACGGACTGGGTCCGGAACCTGAGGATCATCCTCATAGCTGCCAAGAAAGATTATGTCCTACAAGCATCGCTAGGTGACACACCCGTCCCACAGAACCAAGACGTTATGAACGCTTGGCAGACACGTGCTGATGATTACTCCCTCGTTCAGTGCGGCATGCTTTACAGCTTAGAGCCGGGGCTCCAAAAACGTTTTGAGAGACACGGAGCATATGAGATGTTTGAAGAGATGAAAATGGTTTTCCAAGCTCATGCCTGGGTCGAGAGATATGAAGTCTCCGACAAGTTCTTTAGCTGCAAGATGGAGGAAAATAGTTCTGTCAGTGAGCACATACTCACAATGTCTGGGTTACACAACCGCTTGACTCAGCTGGGAGTTAATCTCCCGGATGACGCGGTCATTGACAGAATCCTCCAGTCGCTTCCACCAAGCTACAAGAGCTTTGTGATGAACTTCAATATGCAGGGGATGGAAAAGACCATTCCTGAGGTATTTGCAATGCTGAAATCAGCAGAGGTAGAAGTCAAAAAGGAACATCAAGTGTTGATGGTGAATAAAACCACTAAGTTCAAGAAAGGCAAAGGTAAGAAGAACTTCAAGAAGGACAGCAAGGGAGTTGCCGCGCCCGGTAAGCAAGCTGCCGGGAAGAAGCCAAAGAATGGACCCAAGCCCGAGACTGAGTGCTTTTATTGCAAGGGAAGTGGTCACTGGAAGCGGAACTGCCCCAAATACTTAGCGGACAAGAAGGCCGGCAAAACAAAAGGTATATGTGATATACATGTAATTGATGTGTACCTTACCAGTATTCGTAGTAGCTCCTGGGTATTTGATACCGGTGCGGTTGCTCACATTTGTAACTCAAAGCAGGGGCTGCGGAATAAGCGGAGACTGGCAAAGGACGAGGTGACGATGCGCGTCGGGAATGGTTCCAAGGTCAATGTGATCGCCGTCGGCACGCTACCTCTACATTTGCCTTCGGGATTAGTTTTAAACCTTAATAATTTTTATTTAGTGCCAGCTTTGAGCATGAACATTGTATCAGGATCTCGTTTAATTCGAGATGGCTACTCATTTAAATCCGAGAATAATGGTTGTTCTATTTATATGAGAGATATGTTTTATGGTCATGCTCCGATGGTGAATGGTTTATTCTTAATGAATCTCGAGCGTAATACTACACATGTTCATAGTTTGAGTACCAAAAGATGTAAGATTGATAATGATAGTCCCACATACTTGTGGCACTGCCGCCTTGGTCACATAGGTGTCAAACGCATGAAGAAGCTCCATGCTGATGGACTTTTAGAGTCTCTTGATTACGAATCATTTGACACGTGCGAACCATGCCTCATGGGTAAAATGACCAAGACTCCGTTCTCAGGAACAATGGAGCGAGCAACCAACTTATTGGAAATCATACATACTGATGTGTGCGGTCCAATGAGTGTTGAGGCTCGTGGTGGCTATCGTTATGTTCTCACCCTCACTGATGACTTGAGTAGATATGGGTATATCTATTTAATGAAACACAAGTCTGAGACCTTTGAAAAGTTCAAGGAATTTCAGAGTGAGGTTGAGAATCAACGTGACAGGAAAATCAAGTTCCTGCGATCAGATCGTGGAGGAGAATACTTGAGTCATGAGTTTGGCACACACTTAAGAAAATGTGGAATAGTTTCACAGCTCACGCCGCCTGGAACACCTCAGCGTAATGGTGTGTCCGAACGTCGTAATCGCACTCTATTACATATGGTGCGATCTATGATGTCTCTTACCGATTTACCGCTATCTTTTTGGGGCTATGCTTTAGAGACTGCCGCATTCACTTTAAATAGGGCTCCGTCGAAATCCGTTGAGACGACACCGTATGAATTATGGTTTGGGAAGAAACCTAAGCTGTCATTTCTAAAAGTTTGGGGATGCGATGCTTATGTCAAGAAACTTCAACCTGAAAAGCTCGAACCCAAGTCGGAAAAATGCGTCTTCATAGGATACCGTAAAGAAACTATTGGGTATATCTTCTACCTCAGATCCGAAGGCAAGATCTTCGTTGCCAAGAATGGATCCTTTCTAGAGAAGGAGTTTCTCTCGAAAGAAGTAAATGGGAGGAAAGTAGAACTTGATGAAGTATTTCCTCTTGAACCGGGAAATGGCGCAACTCAAGAAAATGTTCCTGAGGTGCCTGCACCGACTAGAGAGGAAGTTAATGATGATGATCAAGATACTTCTGATCAAGCTCCTACTGAAATTCGAAGGTCCACAAGGACACGTTCTGCGCCAGATTGGTACGGCAACCCTGTCATGGAAATCATGTTGTTAGACAATGGTGAACCTTCGAACTATGAAGAAGCGATGGCGGGCCCGGATTCCGACAAATGGCTGGAAGCCATGAAATCCGAGATAGGATCCATGTATGAAAACGAAGCATGGACTTTGACTGACTTGCCCGTAGAGCGGCGAGCCATAGAAAATAAATGGATCTTTAAGAAGAAGACAGACGCGGATGGTAATGTGACCATCTATAAAGCTCGGCTTGTCACTAAGGGTTATCGACAAGTTCAAGGGGTTGACTACGACGAGACTTTGTCACCGGTAGCGAAGCTGAAGTCCGTCTGAATCATGTTAGCAATTGCCGCATTCTATGATTATGAGATATGGCAAATGGACGTCAAAACGACATTCCTTCATGGTTTCCTTAAGGAAGAATTGTATATGATGCAGCCAGAAGGTTTTGTTGATCCTAAGAATGCTAACAAGGTGTGCAAGCTCCAACGCTCGATTTATGGGCTGGTGCAAGCATCTCGGAGTTGGAACATTCGCTTTGATGAGATGATCAAAGCGTTTGGGTTTATGCAGACTTACGGAGAAGCCTGCATTTACAAGAAAGTGAGTGGGAGCTCTGTAGCATTTCTCATATTATATGTAGATGACATACTTTTGATGGGAAATGATATAGAACTCTTGGACAGCACTAAGGCCTACTTGAATAAGAGTTTTTCAATGAAGGACCTTGGAGAAGCTGCTTATATATTAGGCATCAAGATCTACAGAGATAGATCAAGACGCCTCATAGGTCTTTCACAAAGCACATACCTTGATAAGATATTGAAGAAATACAATATGGATCAGTCTAAGAAGGGGTTCTTGCTTGTGTTACAAGGTGTGAGATTGAGCTCAGCTCAATGTCCGACCACGGCAGAAGATATAGAAGAGATGAGCGTCATCCCCTATGCCTCAGCCATAGGTTCTATTATGTATGCCATGCTGTGTACCAGACCTGATGTAAACCTTGCCGTAAGTTTGGTAGGAAGGTACCAAAGTAATCCCGGCAAGGAACACTGGACAGCGGTCAAGAATATCCTGAAGTACCTGAAAAGGACTAAGGAAATGTTTCTCATTTATGGAGGTGACGAAGAGCTCGTCGTAAAAGGTTACGTCGACGCTAGCTTTGACACAGATCTGGATGACTCCAAGTCACTAACCGGATACGTGTATATTTTGAATGGTGGGGCAGTAAGCTGGTGCAGTTGCAAGCAAAGCGTCGTGGCAGGATCTACATGTGAAGCGGAGTACATGGCAGCCTCGGAGGCAGCACATGAAGCAATTTGGGTGAAGGAGTGCATCACTGACCTAGGAGTCATACCCAATGCGTCGGGGCCGATCAAGCTCTTCTGTGACAACACTGGAGCTATTGCTCTTGCCAAGGAGCCCAGGTTTCACAAGAAGACAAGGCACATCAAGCGTCGCTTCAACTCCATTCGTGAAAATGTTCAAGATGGAGACATAGATATTTGTAAAGTACATACGGACCTGAATGTAGTAGATCCGTTGACTAAACCTCTCCCAAGAGCAAAACATGATCAACACCAGAATTCCATGGGTGTTCGATTCATCACAATGTAACTAGATTATTGACTCTAGTGCAAGTGGGAGACTGTTGGAAATATTCCCTAGAGGCAATAATAAAAGCATTATTATTATATTTCCTTGTTCATGATAATTGTCTTTATTCATGCTATAATTGTGTTATTCGGAAATCATAATACATGTGTGAATAATAGACACCAACATGTCCCTAGTAAGCCTCTAGTTGACTAGCTCGTTGATCAACAGATAGTCATGGTTTCCTGACTATGGACATTGGATGTCATTGATAACGAGATCACATCATTAGGAGAATGATGTGATGGACAATACCCAATCCTAAACATAGCATAAGATCGTATAGTTCGTTTGCTAGAGTTTTTCCAATGTCAAGTATCCTTTCCTTAGACCATGAGATCATGTAACTCCCGGATACCGTAGGAGTGTTTTGGGTGTACCAAACGTCACAACGTAACTGGGTGACTATAAAGGTGTACTACGGGTATCTCCAATAGTTTCTGTTGGGTTGACACGGATCAAGACTGGGATTTGTCACTCCGTATGATGGAGAGGTATCACTGGGCCCACTCGGTAATGCATCATCGTTATGAGCTCAAAGTGACCAAGTGTCTGGTCACGGGATCATGCATTACGGTACGAGTAAAGTGACTTGCCGGTAACGAGATTGAACGAGGTATTGGGATACCGACGATCGAATCTCGGGCAAGTAACATACCGATTGACAAAGGGAGTTGTATACGGGGTTGCTTGAATCCTCGACATCGTGGTTCATCCGATGAGATCATCAAGGAGCATGTGGGAGCCAACATGGGTATCCAGATCCCGCTGTTGGTTATTGATCGGAGAGCAATCTCGGTCATGTCTACATGTCTCGCGAACCCGGACTTCACGAGGAGTTCCGGAAATGGTCCCGAGGTAAATAATTATATATAGGAAGTTCTATTTCGGCCATCGGGACGAGTTAGGGGTCACCGGTATTGTATCGGGACCACCGGAAGGGTCCCGGGGGTCCACCGGGTGGGGCCACCTGCCCCGGGGGGCCACATGGGCTGTAGGGGTGTGCGCCTTGGCCTATATGGGCCAAGGGCACCAGCCCCAAGAGGCCCATGTGCCAAGAGATAAGGAAGGGAAGAGTCCTAAAGGGGGAAGACACCTCCTAGGTGCCTTGGGGAGGAGGGATTCCTCCCTTGGCCGCTGCCCCCCTAGGAGATTGGATCTTGTAGGGCCGGCGCCCCCCCCTAGGCTCCCTATATATAGTGGGGGAAGGAGGGCCTCTCACCCCATGCCTTTGGTGCCTCCCTCTCCCTCTCCAACACCTCCTCCTCCTCCATAGAGCTTAGCGAAGCCCTGCCGGAGTACTGCAGCTCCACCACCACCACGCCGTCGTGCTGCTGCTGGAGCCATCTTCCTCAACCTCTCCTTCCCCCTTGCTGGATCAAGAAGGAGGAGATGTTATGCTGACCGTACGTGTGTTGAACGTGGAGGTGCCGTCCGTTCGGCGCTAGGATCTCCGGTGATTTGGATCACGTCAAGTATGACTACCTCATCCCCGTTCTTTGAACGCTTCCGCGCGTGATCTACAAAGGTATGTAGATGCAATCCGATCACTCGTTGCTAGATGAGCTCCTAGATGGATCTTGGTGAAACTGTAGGAAAATTTTTATTTTCTGCAACGTTCCCCAACAGTGTGCCCCCCACCAGGGCCCAAGGCGAAGAGAGAAGGGAAAAGGGGGAAACCCTAGGCTCAGATGGGCCTAAGGCCCACCTAGTGGTGCGCCCCCCTCTCTCCCCCCTTGGCCGCCCCCCTAGATGGGATCTAGGGCTGGCCGCCACCCCTAGGGGTGGAAACCTAGGTGGGGGCGCAGCCCCTCCCTTTCCCCTATATATAGTGGGGTTTTGGGCTGCCATACACACGAGAACATCTCCTTCTTGGCGCAGCCCTACCCCTCTCCCTTCTCGTCTCTTGCGGTGCTTGGCGAAGCCCTGCTAGAGTACCACGCTCCTCCACCACCACCACGCCATTGTGCTGCTGCTGGACGGAGTCTTCCCCAACCTCTCCCTCTCACCTTGCTGGATCAAGGCATGGGAGACGTCACCGGGCTGCATGTGTGTTGAACGCGGAGGTGCCGTCCGTTCGGAACTAGGATCATTGGTGATTTGGATCACGGCGAGTACGACTCCATCAACCCCGTTCGCTTGAACGCTTCCGCTTAGCGATCTACAATGGTATGTAGATGCACTCTCCTTCCCCTCGTTGCTAGATTACTCCATAGATTGATCTTGGTGATGCGTAGAAAATTTTGAATTTCTGCTACCATAACCCAACAGTTTGGTAGCACACAAAGTGTTCCTCCGGCAAACGGGAGTTGCATAATCTCATAGTCATAGGAACATGTATAAGTCATGAAGAAAGCAATAGCAACATACTAAATGATCGGGTGCTAAGCTAATGGAATGGGTCATGTCAATCACATCATTCTTCTAATGATGTGATCCTGTTAATCAAATAACAACTCTTTTGTTCATGGTTAGGAAACATAACCATCTTCGATTAACGAGCTAGTCAAGTAGAGGCATACTAGTGACACTCTGTTTGTCTATGTATTCACACATGTATTATGTTTTTGGTTAACACAATTCTAGCATGAATAATAAACATTTATCATGATATAAGGAAACAAATAATAACTTTATTATTGCCTCTAGGGCATATTTCCTTCAGGTGTTCCTCACCCATTTCCTCCGCAGACTAGGTTTTCCTCTTCACCCATTTGTCCGGGGTCTGATGTTCTACTACGGCCTAGATTTCCACGATCTGGCCCCAAACTTTATCCTCAACATCTCGGCTTTCATCGTCGTGCGCGAGGCCTTCCTCCGCATCCCACCCCACTCCGGTTTATGGCTGAAGACCTTTAACGTCAAGCCGAAGGTAGTGCGCGGCTGCCAGGCGGAGTGCGGAGGTGCCATGGTGGGAAAAAATGCCCAACATCCTATGGCTCGAGGGCTCTTTCGTGGAGACCCTAAAGGGGTGGCAATCGGGGTGGTTCTACATCACCGAGCCGCGTGAACCTAAATGGGTTGCAACCCCCGAGTTCCGATCCGGAGCTCCTACGCGGCTCACCTCCTGGAAGGAGACGGGCCTATCGTGGGGCAAAAAGGGAGAGCTGACCGGACTCCAAACATGCGTCCAAAACCTGGTGGACAAGAAGCTCAAGCTTGTCAATGTAGTCCAGGTCATGCTCATCCGTGAGATACTCCCATGCCAAGAACGGGCTTTCAACTTGTGGGAGTTCAATCCGGCCCAGCACCAAACCCTGAGCAGTCTCTTCGACACAACGTATGAAGATGCCTGGAAGGTGCTATTCAAGGGTGTCGAAGCTCCTGCATCCGCTACTGAGGATCGCGGTTTCAGCGCACAGCGTCAAGCCAGCGCGGTAAGCTGTTTTTACCTTTTATAGGATATTTATTTTTCATAGTTTGACTTTATGCGGGATCTAAACTCCCTTACCTTTGACAGGACTGGCATGAGACGTCCGGACAGATCAACTGTTTGGCTCCTTTGCCCAAAGACCCAATGGACGCCCGCTTGACGGGGCTGCTGGTTTCGGCACCCTACGTGGTGCCGGAGAAGAACGCCAAGAAGAAGGCCGCGGGAACTCGAAAGAGTTCTTGGAATCTGGTGGTGTTGGAGTCGTCGTCCGACGGCTCCGAGACGCACTCCTCCCATGAAGACGGGGAGGAGGAGGAAGAGGCCTCTCCCCCTCTAGCGGGGGGAGGAAAGAAAAGGAAAGCCGCCCCAACTGGGGAGGCCGGAGGGTCCAAGAAAGGGAAAACCCTTCTTCTGAACTACTCCACCAATGCCGACGACGGCGAAGAGGAGTGGCCGCATAGGGCCAAGCCCCTGGCGAAATCATAAGTATTCGGATGCCAGAATGACTCATGGTGTTCCTTTATTGCATAGCTTTTCCTGACACCGAATATATTTGTGTAGTCCGCCCAAAGACCAGTTCGACGTATCGTCGAGCGGTTCCCTGGATTCGGCGGATGTGAACAGTACTTCACTTCCGGCCGCCTCCTCCCCTCACCCTATGGATAATGCCGAGGCGTTGTCCCAGGAGGCTCCAGGCCAGGAGGAGGTGGTCCTGGAGGCGCCGCAAGGCGACCTCCTGGACTCCAGGCGCCAAGGGGACAAAAACCCCAAGGGCTCCAAGTCCGGCCCTGGGTCGGACACCGCACCGGAACCGTCAAAGGTTCCGAAGTTCGGCAGGCGGCCCCGTAAGAAGGGCAAGCCTACGACGCCGGTGACCTCCGCCTAACCGGAGGCACCGGATAACTTGCTGGAGGTGCTTAACAGCGCCTCCATCGACGAGGAGCACCGCACTATTATGAGTGCGGTGATTCAGAAGGTTCAGTCTGCTAAGGGAGGGCTGACCGAAGCCTGTGCCAGCCTGTTGACAGGCTTTGAGGTATGTAAAAAATATGTAAAAATATTACCGCATAGACAGTAGCCCCTGATGCTCTGTTTGGCGTTCAGAAAGAAAAGCTGAATAGAGGATCTAATAACATTCGCAGGAGTCTAACAAAAGTAAGCCAATATGCGTATGCAGGCTTCACTGCTGGCATCCGCCGCATTGACTGCGGAGGTGGACACGCTGAAGCAGAGCCTCGAGCGGTCCGAGCAAGAGCTCGGCCTTGCCAAGAAGCAGCTCGAGGACAAAGAAGGTAAGAGATACCTTTTTGTTTTTTTAAATATATATAAAAGGTGAAATTGCAAGAAAATGACAGGATTAATGTGGCTATTGTAGGGGCCAGAACTGAGGTGGCGACCCTTAAGCAGGCGCTGTCCGAGGCCGAAAAGAAGGCGGCCACGGAGCGCACAGAGCGGGAGAAGCATGAGGCGCAGGTTGGCGAGGTGCGGCAAGAGCTACAGGGTCTCATGAAAAAACATGAGAGTTTGGAGTTTGACTCGAAGAAGCGAGAGTCCGAGCTCGCGACGGCCATTGAAAGTGCCAAGTCTGCCAAGGCCGAAGCCCAGAAGGCCCTCCAAGAAGTTGAGGCGATGAAGAAGATAGCGGTGGGTAAGGCTTTCTTTATGCAAAGCGAGCATGTGAAAGTGAATTATTTGTTACTTACCAGAATTCGGAGCTCTCTAGGAGCATTCGCAGATTTGCCCC